>NW_027673318.1:0-22274 GCF_964194415.1 Vipera berus
GTAATAAAACTATAAGATATATACAGAGGAAAATGTAAGCCACACAATATTAGAATTGCCAGAAAATCCAAGACATTAACTTGTCAAGTGACTCCTTTGCATTCCAGGCTGAGGATGAAAAGGCTTTACTTATAATTGTTGCAGATGGTTAAGGAACACATTATTGCTTGGGATTTCAATTCTCTGTAGTCGTTCTTAATTGGCTATAAAAGGAGCCATTGAAAAAGACCTCAGCATGGAAGAAGACTAAGCAGGGAAATATCCTCTTGCTCTGTAAATAACTGGTAGCATTCATATTTTGTTCGAGCAAGATTTATAGAAGTAGCCTGTTGAACTGTAGTTTTCCTAAAGTGTTGTCCTGTGTATTGATTCCTATAGATGGTACAGGCTACACTCACAAATTGCTGCTGCTCATCCTTTCTGGATACTGTTAAGTTCATAGTAGCTAACACCCAGAGAGCAGGCACAACAATCTTTTTGCTGCCACCTGCTGGTTGGAGAATTGCACTCTAATTGCAGTCCACCCAATTTGCAGCTGCTACCTGCCAGGATCCTATGTATTACAAAGGCTGTGAATTCTGCAGCTGAACACACAAGGAATTCTAATTCAATAGATGGCATTCTTAAAAAGAAAAGATGCTTTTCCTTAAATTGGTGTTCTTTTAGACTACAACTTCTGTGATTTGCTGCAGCATTCTAAACACACCTGAAGAAATCTAACACGGGCATTCATATTCTATGTTCATTGCCGCAAATTTCAAGCAATTTGCACTGACATCTTGAACTTAAGCTGACATCTTGAACTTTCTTATGTCGATGCACTGAAAGGAACACTACATTCTTATGTGCTTTTAAAAACACTTTTTTATATGTTCTTATGTTGTTTTTGTTTTGTTTTTTTAAAAAACCATGCTGGTCCAGCCATGTGTCCCATAAATATTTTTTTCCTCTGTGTTTCAGTGAAGATTTAGGAGCATAGAATATCATCAGAGGTTGTGTTTTTTTTAATCCCATTTATATCCCACCCTTCTCCGAAGACTCAGGGCGGCTTACAATCTAAGAAGCACAAATCAATGTGCTTAGCAATAACCTTCATTCTATGTATATGCCTGCTTATTAGGGCTTTGCCCCCCCCAAGCGGCATTTTTACAAAGTCAGTTTATTGCCCCCAACAATCTGGGTCCTCATTTTACCTACCTCGGAAGGATGGAAGGCTGAGTCAACCGTGAGCCTGGTGGGACTCGAACCTGCACTAATTGCAGGCAGCTGGTGTTACTTAAGGAGGCATTAGCCCACTGCTCCACCAAGGCTCTTGGAAGGGACCTTGGAGGTCTTCTAGTCTAATCCCCTGCTGAAGCAGAAGACTCTATACCATTTCACACAAATGGTTATCCAGTCTCTTCTTAAAAGCCTCTAGTGATGGAATACCCACAACTTTTGAAGGTAAACTGTTCCATTGGTTGATTGTTCTCACTGTCAGGAAATTTCTCCTTAGTTCTAGATTGCTTCTCTCCTTGGTTAGTTTCCAACCATTTAACAAAATTAGAAGCTGCAATCAATCAAGGTTAACTCAGCCTTCCATCCTTCCGAGGTAGGTAAAATGAGGACCCAGATTGTTGGGGGCAATTAAGCTGACTTTGTAATAATGCCGCTTGGGGTGTGTGTGAAAGCCCTAATAAGCAGGCATATACATAGAATGAAGGCTACTGCTAAGCTTGTAAGCCGCCCTGAGTCTTCGGAAAAGGGCGGGATATAAATGGAATTAAAAAATATATATATAACTATACTTCGGTGCAAAATATGCTATCAAAGGATATAAATATTTTATGTCAATATTAACATGCTCATTTACAGTTTTTGTCACGTAATGTTTTGTGATAAAAGGTTTGAAATGGAAATCTAGGTTTATTGAATTGTATGGATGCGAACTCTTAGGAAGATTTGTTTTAATGGAAGTTTGTTGAAGATACTCTGGGGATCTAAACTGTAATGTTAAGCCATTAGTTATCACTTACAAACCATGGGTTTATGCAATACTCAAAGCATAAATCTCATTATGATTTATGTATGAGCCCAGTCACTCAGAGCACAAATGATGAACACAGCTTATACTACTGATGGTGACAACATTTAGTGTGCTTCTTTTATCAAAGCATCAAAATTTACTTGTGACCAATTCCTAATTTTACCCTATAAATTATTGGAGGAAAAGACAAGAAGTAACAGATGGAAACTTATCAAAGAGAGATCCAGTCTAGAATTAAGGAGACATTTCCTGACAATAAGAATAATCAGTGAAATGGCTTGCCTTCAGAAGTTGTGGGTGCTTCATTGGTGGAGATCTTCAAGAAAATATTGGAAAGCTATTTATCCGGAATTACATAAGCTGTCCTGGTTAGGTAGGAAGTTGGACTAGAAGATCTCCAGGGTTCTTCCAATTCTATCATTCTGTATTCTGTACTTTATATATATATATATATATAAGACTAGTTAATAAGAGACAGAAGGATGAAATTCCAAAATATTTTTTTTTAAAAAAGAAGAAATATTGGACCCTTTAGAAATGTCTAAGAGCTTCTGGACCTTCCCATATCATTCATAACATATATTTAGTAAAATGCAGGCAGTCCTCGACTTATGACCATAACTGAGCCGAGAATATATGTTGCTAAGGAAGAAATTTGTTAAGTTTTGCCCCATTTTATGACTTGTCTTGCCACATTTGTTAAGTGAATCACTGCAGTTGTTAAATTGGAAACACAGTTGTTAAATGAATCTGGCTTCCCCATTGACTTTGCTTGTCAGAAGGTCGCAAAAGATGATCACATAACCCTGGGACACTGCAACTGTCATAAGTATGAATCGATTGTCAAGCATCCAAATGTAAATCACCTGGGCATACATTTTTTCCTTCTTCCCTTCCTCCTGATTCAAACTATCAAGAATAATATCAGAATATCTGATTAGAATGTAAATAATTGCAAACAATTACAAAGCTTGACAGAGTCACAGTTCCATTTTTCTTCCTTTTTTTGTTCACATTGTCAAGTTCCTCTGGGGGGAAAAAAAGGCTAAATACACATTCTTTCAAACTAACTTCAGCCTTTCAACCCTGGAAGAGATGAACTACCTCAAATAACCCCTAACAACAGCAAGGTTCTCTCATGGTTTTGAAACAGCTGCAAAAATAAAACATTTATCCCAATTTTACTGGGGTTTAAACTTTGGTTTTGAAAGCAAAACAATTTTGGCAAGAGATAGATTAATCCGTCACTTTATGATGTGACAGAAGGAATTGTCTTCAAATACATCAGAACTTTGACCTTCTTGCATTGCCAATAGAGGCGATAACTAAATCAGATCAGAACTCGTATGTGGTTAGCAATCTGAAAAGACAGCACGTGGAACAAGCTAATTTCCAGGACTGAAAAAAGACACAATGAATAAATCAACAAGCACAGTCAAAGAACCAGGCATAGAGACAAATGAAGAACAAGGGATATAAGAACACAAACATTAACCCTAAACCATGAGATGGGCAGCAAATAAATCTGATAATAGACAAGAACTGGAGAAGGTAACAAAATACAAAGACCTGCAAATAGAAATAGAACGACTTCTAGATTTCATTCTATTTCTATTTTCAGGTCTTTTGTATTTTGTTATCTTCTCCAGCTCTTTCTCTTTTATTATCAAATTTACTTGCTGCCCATCTCGTGGGCAAAAGAAAGCAAAGGTAGCACCAATAATCACGGGCACCTTGGGTGTAATCCCAACACAACCGGAGTACCATTTGAACACCACCGGCATTGGGAAAATCCCCATCAGTCAGTTGCAGAAGGCAAGAACTAAGCTCAACAAACATCATGGCAACATTAATTAAAGCAAATGGCAGCTGAAGTAAGATGCTAGAAACTCAAGAAAGCCTATCTGAATAGTATCTGAGTGAAACCAAGTCAGCACAATAGATACTAATAGAAACTAGTCAAGGAGAGAAGCAACCTGGAATTAAGGAGAAACATTCTAACGGCGAGAACAATTAACCAGTGGAACAGCTTGCCTTCCGAAATCGTGGGCGCTCCATCTCTGGAAGTCTTTAAGAAGAGACTGGACAGTCACTTGTCTGAAATGGTATAGGTTCTCCTGTTTGAGCAGGGGGTTGGACTAGAAGACCTCCAAGGTCCCTTCCAGCTCTATTCTGATTGATTGATAGAATACAATTCCACATTGATGAATTCATGTATCAAATGGAGTGATATCGCAGACTGTGAGGCTAGATGTCTAGAGCAAAATTTGTGTTGTTGTGTAGTGGGTTCTGGAGAGCAGGGAGGCCGCCGAGACAATGAATACAGCATGGCAGATCTTTATTCGGTGGAAGTGACTGTACTGGGGAAATAGGGGTTACCTGCCCTCCTTTTATACCTGGCCAGGTGAGCAGCCGGCCAATCGGTTTGAACCTCTGTTTCCCACTGAAACTGGGTTCCCGCCAAAACAGTTACAGTTCAACGCCCCCTGGTGGTGACTGCTATGTAAGTGTGTATGTGTTCTCTTCACCTGGATACATAACAATTTGTATACTTAAAAAGCTGTTATTTCAAAATCATGGAGAACGTTTTTTTTCCTGTTGCATATATATCCACTTTTCTGCTTCATTCTTAAGAAATTTTGTGTTAGTGATAGAACTAAATTTGCATTCTTACCGTGAGATGGCAGCAGTGATTCTACTTTTTTTTAAAAAAAAAAATCTGGTTCATATCTCTCCAATCATTTTGTAGCTTCTCCAACTGTTCATATTTTCAAAAGGCCAGGGAGGCAACATTCTCATTATTAATTAATTAAAATGTTGAAGCTAAGGGTAGAAGCATGGAACCACTACAGGAATAGCAATAACAACAGCACTTAAATGTATATACTGCTTCATAACGCTTTACAGCCCTTTCTAAGGGATTTACAGAATATTTTAAATCAGCATAGTGCCCCTCCCAAAAGCTCAGTCAACCTTGAGCCGGTCACATTCGAACTTCTGGCAGTGAGCAGAGTCAGCCTGCAAAACTGCATTCTAACCTATTAGACTTCTATGTAGCTGCAGCCAATTTATAAAGGAAAGTTACATCTAATCAACTAAGTTTTCTTTCTTTCTTTCTTTCTTTCTTTCTTTCTTTCTTTCTTTCTTTCTTTCTTTCTTTCTTTCTTTCTTTCTTTCTTTTTTTGCTTTGAAGCAAAGCAATTTCTTTATTATCAAATTTAAAGAGAATGGTCCAAAAAAGCAAAAGCAAATTTTTGCCATCTCACTACCGAGTAGTTCAACATTCAGTATTTGGCATGGATTTGCTACATGGCAAGCCGATAAAAAAAACATCTATTGTTAAAGTTATCTCAGTTGTGGAATTCCTTCCTTTGTTTACAGCTCGGGATGTGCATTCTAAATTTTCAGCACCAACTGAGGGTTGATAGGTTCAGGCTTTTCATTAAAACAGAGCTACTGTGTCTTCTAATTCTATTACATTTAAGATTTTTAATGGGTTTTTAAGCTATACATTTGGTTTAAAGGCCCAGTTCTGGAGAATTTTGTTGTAAAAGGATTTCATTGTAAATTGTTTGAATTGGCTTGCATCTGAATGTAAAGATGCTAGGATCCACGAAGATCTGTTTATACATTTTATACTTTAATGTTTAAACAATGATACATTTTTTTCTTTTCCAACTCATTCCAGAAAGGTTTTCTCTGTCAATCTTTTGGGACCCCCAAATATCTTGCGTATAAATAACCCAATAAGACAAATGGATAATTTACATTCTGCAGGCCACATAAGGTCCTCAGATTCCATCTGAGCTATGCTCTGGTATCTGGTGACAGAACTATAAATTACAGAGGAAAAATATACTGCCATCTTTTTTCTGGGATAGCAAAGAAAAAAGATGTCTAAGTATTCCAATTAAAATTCTTTTTGGGCTGTTGGGGAGGGGCCCGATGGCTTCAAAGATGACCTAGTGCTATGTGCCTCTCTGATGCTTAAGGCATTTTTCCCCCATTAAACTCCTTTCCCCACCATTTTAAAATAGTGGGAAGAAGGCAGAAATATTTATATTACCTTCTTCTCTTTCTTACTAGGTCTGTTTTTCAAGGCATTGTCTCTGTTGGGCTTGGAGTATAATTTTGTGTATTGGTAAGACCAGACTTGGAATATTGCATCCAGTTTTGGTCACCATGATATAAAAAAAAGTTATTGAGACTCCAGAAAGAGAGCAGAGAAGAGTAACAAAGATAACTAGGCTAAGCTGAAAGTAAAATATATGAAGAACAGTTGCAAGAATTGGGTATGCCTAGTGGTGGCTCAGTGGGTTAGGACACTGAGCTTGTCGATCAGAAGGTCGGCAGTTTGGCGGGTCAAATCCCCAGTGCCGCGTAACAGAGCGAGCGCCTGTTACTCGTCCCAGCTTCTGCCAACCTAGCAGTTCGAAAGCATGTAAAAATGCAAGTAGAAAAATAGGGACCACTACGGTGGGAAGGTAACAGCGTTCCGTGCGCCTTTGGCGTCTAGTCATGCCGGCCACATGACCACGGAGATGTCCTTGGACAAGCGCTGGCTCTTTGGCTTTGAAACGGAGATGAGCACCAGCTCCTAGAGTCGGAAACGACTAGCACGCATGTGCGGGGGAACCTTTACCTTTAGTCTAGTAAAAAGAAGAATGAGGGGAGACATGATAGCAGTGTTCCAATATCTAAGGAACTGCCACAGAGAAGAGGGAGTCAATCTATTTTCCAAACATCTGAAGGCAGAAGAAGGAGCAGTGGATGGAAGCTAATCAAGGACAGAACCAACCTAGAAATAAGGAGAAATCTTCTGACAGTTAGAACAATTAATCAGTGGAACGGCTTGCCTTCAAAAGTTGTGAACGGTGCAACACTGGAAATTTTTTAAGAAGAGATTGGACAACCATTTGCCTGAAATGGTATAGGGTCTCCTGCCTGAGCTGGGGGTTGGACCAGAAGACCTCTAAGGTCCCTTATAACTCTGTTTTTTTCTGTTATTCAAGTGTATTTTAAGTCTTTGCATTTAGAATAATAGAAGAAGAAGAATAACTTTATTGTCACTTTGAATGCACACTGATCGGCACATTTTGTTTCGTACAGCTCACAAAGGGTCATCACCTCCAATATACACTACATAAATATGACAAAAATAAATACACACATACATACACACACAATTATGCATATACCCACATATATTATTTGACAGAAAGAAACAATACCGTCTAGTTCGGATTATGTATACATGTGCATGGCAAGAAAAACGAATCTTGAGGGTTTACCAGATGGATGGCATACAGACCAAAACTATTATAGAATTGGGTAGTCTTGCTAGAAGTACTTTGAAACCTCCTCCCAGAGGTTTGATGGCACTTTGCACAGTTCTAGCCTTCATTATTCCCTGCATGAAGTATTTCTCACACCACTAAATTCCCATGATAAGAGGGGAAATAAATCCTGTCCCCACTCACATGTATGTCTCAGATCCACCCACCATGGTCTTTAAGGTAAAGGTAAAGGTTCCCCCGCACATGTGTGCTAGTCGTTTCCAACTCTAGTCCTCATCTCCGTTTCAAAGCCGAGGAGCCAGCACTTGTCCGAGGACGTCTCCGTGGTCATGTGGCCGGCATGACTAGACGCCAAAGGCGCACGGAACGCTGTTACCTTCCCATATTCAAATAGGGGCACAGACAATGAACAAGGGGATGAAATTGTAGAATCATGAAGTTTGCTTAACTGTGACCTGTTGAATAAACTACAATTAGCATGGGTTCATTCATCATCAATATGCAATTATAAGGTAAAGGTAAAGGTTCCCCCGCACATGTGTGCTAGTCATTTCTGACTCTAGGGGCCGGTGCTCATCTCTGTTTCAAAGCCGAAGAGCCAGCGCTTGTCCGAGGACGTCTCCGTGGTCATGTGGCCGGCATGACTAGACGCCAAAGGCGCACGGAACGCTGTTACCTTCCCACCGTAGTGGTCCCTATTTTTCTACTTGCATTTTTACGTGCTTTCGAACTGCTAGGTTGGCAGAAGCTGGGACAAGTAACAGGCACTCACTCTGTTACGCGGCAGTTGGGATTTGACCCGCCAAACTGCCGACCTTCTGATTGACAAGCTCAGCGTCCTAACCCACTGAGCCACAGCGTCCCATGGTCTTTATCTGCCCACAAACCAGTGGTGGGATTTAGCCAGTTCACACCACTTCGGCAGAACCGGTAGCTAATTTTTTGTTGCCCAGGCCCAGAATGGACTTCCGGAAGCGGCACCCAGATATAAACTGGTTGTTCACGTATTTGAATCCCACCACTGCCACAAACTATTGTGACCTATAAACAAGAGGTTCATGGCTCAGTAAAGCATACTGTTAACAATACAGGTCCAAATAAAACAATAAACTGGTTCAGTATACAGTAGTCCTCTATTTACAGCCATTTTTTGAACAACTGTTCTAAGTTACAATGGCACTGAAAAAAGTAACTTATAACCAGTCTTCCTTACAGTCCTGAGACCCAAAGTCGGGCACTTGTCATCGCATGTATTTATGACAATTGCACTGTACTGTGGTCATGGGATCACCATTTATGGACTTCCCATTTATGGACTTCAACTCCCAGAATTCCTCAGCCAGAGTGCCTGGCTGAAGAATTCTGGGAGTTGTGGTCCACAAGTCATAAAAGGGCCAAGTTTGAAGATGCCTGCCATATGATTTCCAAAAAGTAAAGTCAATGGGAAAAGCTGAAATTCTTTAATTGCCACATGAGGGACTCAACAATCACAGAGATTTGCTTAATTACTGTAGCAAAAAAAAATCTTGCAAAATCAAATGTGACCCAATTAACAATCGTCTTACTTAGAAACTCTGGTCCCAATTGTGATGCTAAGTCAAGGGCTACTTGTGGTTTCTAATAATTTTAATATAAAAAATTGGAGTTGTATGGTTGCCAAAGTATCCAGTTAATGATATGGAGACGATGCTTGGTGCTTTTTTTCCTTGTTATTGTTGAAATTGTTTGTATTCTGAAGACTCGAAATGATTTCCTAACGGGGGAGGGGAGACAGCCTTTCTTGAACAGAAACATTATTAATGTTTTAAAGCACTTGCACTGCCGGCAAATAAAATTCAATGATACCTAATAAATAAAACAGTGGCTTTCTGGAGGGAAACATAATTTTGTAGTAAATGAAGGAGAAGCTTATTTAAGGGGGAAGAGGGAAAGCTGAATTGTAGAATGTCAAATCAAAGTTTTGAAGTTTTATGCATGTAGGCCAGGTTGACCCAAGATAATGCATAATCTTAGACGTGATCTTCAAGTTTCCTTGACACAGAAGCTGCTGCGAATGTGTATATATTAAAGCTTGTTTTCTGTCAGAACAACCTACTGCCAACATTATTAGCACTCCACTGAGCAGGTTCTTTGATGGAATGAAAGGAGGAAATGTGTGCCATTAGATTAGATAACTGAATCATAGGTCTATCGTCTGTTACTAGACATAATGAATATATTCAGCTTGGAGGTTAAAAGGTTGCTTCCCACTGCATCCTAGTTGGTAGGGAGAAACAGCAAAAAGTTAACCATGCTCCCTTGAAGTTTCTCAAGACTTTTTGACAGGAAGCTGTTCTTCAAGCTTGTTGTTTAGTTCCCAGGCATTTTGTTACCAAACTAGGTAACATCTTCAGTGGGGGTTTGGGGTGAAGTGTCTTGTTCATTTATATAGGTCCTGGGTAGTTGGTCGCTCTTGTGACTAGTTCTTGTGTGGCTCAGAATATATATATATATATATATATATATATATATATATATATATATATATATATATATATATATATATATATATATATATGTGTGTGTGTGTGTGTGTGTGTGTGTGTGTGTGTGTGTGTGTGTGTGTGTGTGTGTGTGTGTGAAATGTTTGTTAAGCATTTAGATTACCTTGCTAGGCCCCAAACATGGGACAAATCTTATTTTTCCTGTTTCAGCCTAACCCAAGGCCATCAACAGGCAGTAGTCACAGCAGTGACAGCTCATATTTGTGTAAAAAAATTTTTGGATTGCTAATATATATATTTAAGAGCCAGAGAATTGTTAAAGGGATATCATATATACAGGGAAAATTGCTGTTGTCTTGATAAGGATCATGTAGTATCTATCTGTCTTTCAACTCTGTTATTCTGTTCTGTTCTGTCCTCTCTCTCTCTCTCTCTCTCTCTCTCTCTCTCTCTCTCTCTCTCTCTCTCTCTCTCTCTCTCTCTCTCTCTCTCTCTCTCTCTCTCTCTCTCTCTCTCTCTCTCTTTCTCTCTCTCTCTCTCCTATCTATTTCTGCATTCTGGTTATCCAATACTACTTGTATGGGGTATTTTTTGCTTCTTTTTTATTAGAAAAGAAAGATGGAAGGCATTTCATTCATGCTTTCTAATTTTCTCCCCAAATAGATCTTGACCTGATGCAGTTTTAGAATGTGATCCTCATTATTCAAGACCTTTTCTGGTGTTGCAGCCCACCCTAACTTAGAGAAATTACACTCTCCAGTTTCATCTTCACTGATCAGAAGTAATAGACCAGATTGGTTAACACCTGGTCTCCAGTCCATCTTCATCCCATGTGGGAGATGTAGAAAAATCAGGTCTGTTAATTAATTTACAGTTTAGACCTGGGGTTTCCAATCCTGCAACTTTAAGACATGTGGACTTCAACTCCTAGAATTCCCCACCACCCATGCTGGCTGGGGAATTCTGGGACTTGAAGTCCACATGTCTTAAAGTTGCCAAGATTGGGAATGCCTAATTTAGAGGTAGGACAGTATTGCCCTAAAAGGACTTATTGATAAAAATTAGATTCTTGGTTATATCCTGTTCCACTTTAATTGTAGGGTCTAGTTTAGTAATAAAGTTGTGATCCCTCACCTATTACATCATTTTGCCTTTTCCTTCCATTCCCAGTGTATAATGCATATGAGTAGAATTGATTTTTTTAAGGTGGTATTGATCCCTTTATTGATTTTTTTTATTCTAATGGCTGAATGTAGAGAGATTTAATAGATGTTTATATGAAAAAAGAGGTCCAGAGAATTTTGCTTCTTCATTTATTTATTTATTTTGATAGACTGACAGCTATTTCACACATAAGAGGTTTTTGTTTAGTCTAGTTTCGTTTCGTTAGGAGGTTGATGAGTGGTGCAGCTTTGTGGTTTCATGGATCATGTGAAGAGCCAGCAGAATTCAGGGGGAAACACTGGCATAGGAAAGTGTGCTATCTAAACAACAAAATTGCTGCATCGAGTTTTGGTTACCGCAATATAAAAATACATTGAGACGCTAGAAAAAGTGTAGATCGATCAATCGATCGATCGATCAGAATAATACTAGAAGGGTGCTTTGGAAAATACGTTGACCCCCCTCCTCTTTGTGGCAGCCCCTCAAATACTGGAATACTGCTATCATGTCCCCCCCCCAGTCCTTCTTTTCTCTAGACTGACCAGACCCAAATCGTGCAACCGTTCTTCATATGTTTTAGTCTCCAGGCCTTTCATCATCTCAGCTGCAACAAAAATAAGGAGCAACAAAGATTATTAGGGGACTGGAGACTAAAGCAGGAGAAAAGCTTGCCTTCAGAAGTTGTGGGCCCTCCAACACTGGAGGTTTTTAAGAAGAGATTGGACCACCATTTGTCTGAAACGGTGTAGGGTCTCCTGATTGAGCAGGGGGTTTGTTTATTTATTTATTTATTTATTTATTTATTTATTTATTTATTTATTTATTTATTTATTTATTTATTTATTTATTTATTTATTTATTTATATTTCTATACCGCCCTATTCCCGAAGGACTCAGGGCGGTTTACAGGGCAGCATAAAATACAATATAAAAGATAGTATAAAATTAAAATAAATTAAATTAATTAAGCCTAGCAATTAAAACAATGTTTAAAAAGCTAAAACCCCTTCAGTCCAGGCCTGATAAATCGAAAAGCCAAGTTTTCAGGTCCCGGCGAAATGAACGCAGATCGGGGGCGGTCCAGAGTTCCACAGGTAAATCATTCCAAAGGGCAGGCGCACCCACAGAGAACGCCCTCCCTCTGGGGATCACCCGCCGGCACTCCCTAACCGGCGGCACCCTAAGGAGGCTCTCTCTATGGGAGCGCACAGGACAATGGGAAGTTGATGCTGGCAGCAGGTGCTCCCTAAGATAATCCGGACCCGTGCCATGTAGGGCTTTATAGGTCATCACCAGCACCTTGAATCTCACCCGGAGGGCAACTGGAAGCCAATGGTTGGACTAGAAGACCTCCAAGGTCCCTTCCAACTATGGTACATTGTCATTCTGTTCTGATCTATGAGTTATTTTGGATACTGGGAACAAATCTTCACTCAAGGCACAATCTACAGTGGGGTTTGAATCTGCAAGATGAGTTGTTTATTTGCTTTCTCTTTAGTGAACATCTTTTCTCCCATTCAGAGCTATTTGTCTGACAAGTGAATTTCCACAGCACACCTGCTCCCTGCTTGTTCTGCAACTGTGATTTTGGGTAAACAGGTTGATCTACAAGGTTGGAGGTTCTTGACTTTGTCAAGAGGTGTATGGTTTTGACATCAGTATTTCTATAAATGTACTCCCTTATTCCTGAAATATATTGTACCTGCAACATAGAATCTTCAGGGAAATGGGACAGAATGCAGGAAAGGTTAGGTTCTTAAGCCACATAGCTAAGATGCAGAAACTGGGATTTTCAGAGAGGGAGAGATCAATCTATCAGAACCTGGGAGGTCTTTTAGTCCTACCCCCTGCTCAATCAGGAGACCCTATACAATTTGAAACAAGTGGCTGTCCACCTAAAACCTCTTAAAACCCTCCAGTGATGAAGCCCCTACAACCTCTGAAGGCCAGTTGTTCCACTGGTTCATTATTCTCACTGTTAGGGAGTTTCTTCTTAATTATTCTCTCCTTAATTAGTTTCCATCCATTGTTTCTGGTCCTGCCTTCTGGTGCTTTGGAAAATAAGCTGGCCTCCCTCTTCTTTGGGGCAGCCCCTCAAATGCGCTCATGACCTCTTGAATAGACTACTGCAATGCTCTCTACATGGGGCTGCCCTTGAGGACCACTTGGAGGCTCCAACTGGTGCAGAATGCGGCTGCGCGAGTTGTGATGGGGGTCTCCCAGTTGCCTTCCGGGTAAAATTCAAGGTGCTGTTGATGACCTATAAAGCCCTAAATGACATGGGTCCAGATTATTTACGGGAGCACCTTCTGCTGGCGTCAACTTCCCATCGTCCTGTGCGCTCCCACAGAGAGGGCCTCCTCAGGGTGCCGTCGGCCAGGGAGTGCTGGCTGGTGGCCCCCAGGGGGAGAGCATTCTCTGTGGGTGCGCCTGCCCTCTGGAATCAGCTCCCTGTTGAGCTCCGGATGGCTCCCGACCTTCGCTCTTTTCGCCGCAACCTGAAAACCTGGTTATTTGAGCTTGCCAGCCTGGACTGAGGGATTGGGATTTTAAACTTTAGAATTTGTCTTGTTGGGGCTAACTTAACTTAATTTAATGTTTTTTTTTAACTTTGTATACCATGTTTTAACTGCCCTGTACACTGCCCCGAGTCCTTTGGGAGAGGGGCGGTATATAAATCCAATTAAATAAATAAATAAATAAATAAATAAATAAATAAATAAATAAATAAATAAATAAGTAATGGAATACTGGGATAGAAATAGGAAGAGAGAGCTGAGGAAAGCTTTCTCTCAGACCTGGATCCAGCCTATAATCGAACTAGCCCAGACCTAAGGTTCATGTAACAGATGGGTGGGTGGAATAAAGGAAAAAGAAGATAGTCTTGGGGGAAGAAAATTGCCCTCTTGGCTGGCAGAAATTCTACTCAACTGTGGTGTTGTTTTACCTGCGCTGGGAGTCACTTTTGGTTTTTGTGAATCACTATTAAAACTGTGAAGTGATACTCAGACAGGTACTGTATAGACACAACCTTACCATATATCTAAAGTATTGTCATGTTATAGTACCGTGGTAGCGAACCTATGGCACGCGTGCCACAGGTGGCATGCAGAGCCCTCTCTGTGGGCACACGTGCCATTGCCCAGTCCTTGGTCTTCAGTTGGGTTTTATAAAACCTTTTCACTTTAGGACGCCATGTGCAAAAAAAAAAGGTTCAATCAATCAATCGTTTTCAACTTCTGGTGGGGAAAAAAACCGGATCTCGCAAAGTTGGAATTGATTGATAGAACTTTTTAGTCCCACCCAGTCTGCTGTTACCACCACAGCCACGCCCACAAATGGGCCACACCCATGCAATTGGCCACACCCACGCAATGGGCCACGCCCACCCAGCACCCAACGATACATAACTGGTTTTTGGGTTGCACTTTGGGTACTCGATGTCTAAAAGGTCTTAAAGGTTCACCATCACTGTTATAGTCTATTGAGATGAATTATAAAATCCATTGTCTGTGGAGGTTCTCAATCATCCAAGTCATGGTTGTCCCAAAGGTGCTTTTCCAAATGGCAACTGGGCTTTTCCTTGAAAGTTTGATAACATTGTAGTTCTTTCTTCTGATGTCTCATGATTTTAACTTTATAGGGTTTTTTTTTCCTAACTGTAGCAATTGAAGAAGCCTTGCTAATCCACATCTCAGTTTTTATCTGGAGTTCTCCAATGGTGGGCAGTTTTTTTAAAAGGGTATTTTTTTAAAAAAAATTTTTTTGCTGCGGTCACGCAATAAAGCTATTCCCTTTTGGCATAAAATTTTTGGGGAGATAATTACCATCACTTAACAAAGAATTGAATGCTCCCCCCGAAGTAGTTTTACTGCATTTATTTACAGGTGCAAACTTCAAGTTTAAAAATAAGAAACATTATCTATCTAACTTTAACAGCTAAAACAGTAATTGCAAATTGTTTGAGTTTTAACCTCTTTATGCAAGTGCTTCTTTCCCAATAAAGTTATTTCACTGCTGGTTCTTCTCACCAGAAGCCAAGTAGCTCTTGAACCAGCCAAGGTCAGAACAGAACAGAACAAAAGAGTTGTAAGGGATCTTGGAGGTCCTCTAGTCCAATCCCCTGCTCAAGCAGGAAATCCTATAGCATTTCTGACAAAGGTTTGTCCAATCTCTTCTTTAAAACCTCCAGTGTTTGCCTCCACATTTCTGGAGGCAAATTGTTCCACTGATTAATTGTTCTCCTTAGTTCTAGACTGGTTCTCTCCATGATAGGTTTCCCTCCATTGCTTCTTGTTCAGATGCTTTCACATCCTCCTTGCTATGATCAACATTTGCCCAAAATACAAGTGTAACACTGTGCCAATGGGCAAATCATTACTTGAGAAAGAGTCAAAGTGTTGACCATAATAAACTGCTAGGCAGCATGGAGAAGACCTCTTAACCGAGGCTTCGAATGTCCTCCAAAGCTGCAAAATCTATTTTGGGTTTGTTTATGGATGCTCCACCAGCCCAGTTCAAAAGACTGGGAAATAACTAAACCATATCACTGGCATTCGTATGAATGTCAGAATCAGCTATAAAATCAATAGAGCGTCACCCAAACCCTAACAGTAACGATGCCCAGCCCAACATACTAATGCCAAAAAGAATTAAAATAAATTAGTTCAACATCACATCAGGCTTGCTGTATGGAAAATGAACACATATACACACAAACGGTTGGTAGCAATGGGATTTACTGCAGGAAATTCATTCCTGGAGCCTGCCATGTTAATTTCTTATTATGCACTTCAGTGAAAAGCAAAAACAGAGAATTGTGAAAGAAATCCAGATCAAATATCTATGATGTCTCCTTCTTCTCTTTCTCCTTTTTCCTCTCCCTCCCTAACCTAAAAATCTGCTGCAACACAACCAATCTCCCACCTCACCCCACTGTGAAGACTTCTTTGTCCCTCGATAGCCTAATTTGCTGTTCCTGCAAAATTGTTTTACAACTGGGAATGGCCTGCTGGAATATTTATAAGTCTAAAATTGAGAAGGTCACTGGGGCCAAGACAGAGTATGAAATATAACATGCAGTTTTCATAATGCACATCCTCAAATAATTAAATAGCCATATTGTATTGCTTAACCCCCTTCAGGCTACCATGAAATATTGTTGTTGTGATTTTGTTTATATTTATATCCCATCTTTATTTTTGTACAACTCAAGGCAGCATAAATAATTTCCAATTTTCGAGGTCCATGCAACAACAAATGTGTGACATTGGGATGGGCTGAGAGAGAGAGAGTTAAGGTTTCTAGGACTTTAACTACTACAACAAACTGGTGTAGATTTAATCTAACAGTACTTGTGGCTCAATATCAGAAACATGATACAGCTGGTACATCCATTAGAAGGATACAGGTACTCCTTGACTTACAACCATTCGTCTAGTGACCGTTCAAAGTTACAATGGCACGGTAAAAAGTGACTTATGATTTTTCATACTTATGATCATTGCACTGTGGTCACATGTCAAAACTGATGATCAAAATTTGGACGCTTGTCATCTGGCATATATTTATGATGGTTGCAATGTCCCGGGGTCCTGCAATCATCTTTTGTGACCTTCTGACAAGCAACGTCAATGGGGAAACCAGATTTACTTAACAACCGTGTTCCTAATTTAACATCTGCAGTGATTCACTTATCACCTATGCCAAGAGAGGTCATAAAACAGGGCAAACCTCACTTAACTCACTGTCTTGCCTAGGAACAGATATTTTGGACTCAGTTGTGGTTGGAAGTCAAGGACTACCTATTTAAAGCTAAAGACAAGGCCAATAATCTAGTTCAAACTCCACGTTTCTGTTCAGGAGTGGTGAGTCTCAACAAGTTCTTCAAATGTCAAAGCAAGATGAGTGGCATATGAATTTAATAAATAAATGTCCCCACTGGACAGATTCACTTCTGGGAAGGAGACGCTTGTAATGTGTAAATGGGCACATTAGGGGTGACTCATATTCTCCTGGGCCAAACACTGAGATGGAGTTGTTATACCTCTCTTGCTCCTTTGACTTGCCAAGGGACAATTGTAACTGAAGGATCCGTGGAAGAAAAGGGCATGGCTTCTCTTTCCTTCACTAATTTGGTTGATCATTACTACCCAACCCGTTTTGTGCCTCTCATGTCCCACCCACTCTGGTCTCTGAAAAAGGAAGTCCTCAAAAGGCTATACGGGTGGTCCTCAACTTTAGTGACCATTGCAGCCATGGAGGAGAGCACAATTCTTGGGGCAAGGCTAACGTGAATAGATTATTATTATTATTATTATTATTATTATTATTATTATTATTATTATTATTATTATTATTATTATTATTATTATTATTATTTCGGTTTATATACTGCCCTACTCCCAAAGGACTCAGGGCGGTTTACAAGGCAAAATTTAAAAACAATACAATATAAAATTAAAATAAAATTAAATTAAGTCTAGCCCCAAAAAATTAAAATCACAATTTAAAAAACATTAAAACCCCTCAGTCCAGACCAGATAGCTCAAAGAGCCAGGTTTTTAGGTCCCGGCGAAACGAACGAAGGTCGGGGGCAGTCCGAAGTTCCGTTGGCAGTTGATTCCATAGGGCAGGCGCGCCCACAGAGAACGCCCTCCCCCTGGGGATCGCCCGTCGGCAATCCTTGACCGGCGGTACCCTGAGGAGGCCCTCCCTGTGGGAGCGTGCAGGACGATGGGAAATTGACACTGGCAGCAGGTGCTCCCTCAGATAATCCGGACCCATGCCATTTAGGGCTTTATAGGTCATCACCAGCACCTTGAATCTCACCCGGAGGGCAACCGGGAGCCAATGCAGCTCGCGGAGCAGAGGTGTTACATGGGAGTATCGGGAGACCCCCATCACAACTCGCGCGGCTGCATTCTGCACCAGCTGAAGCCTCCGAGTGGTCCTCAGGGGCAGCCCCATGTAGAGAGCATTGCAGTAGTCTAGCCAGGAGGTCACGAGCGCATGGGTGACTGTGCGTAGGGCATCTCGGTCCAGATAGGGCCATAACTGGCACACCAGGCGAACCTGGGCAAAAGCCCCCCTGGCCACGGCTCCTATATGATCTTCCAAACTGAGCCATGAATCCAGAAGGATGCCCAAGTTGCAGGCCCTATCAACAGGGGGTAACACCTCACCCCCATTATGAGAAGGGTTATCACAGAGATGAACAAGGGAAGGAGAACACAGGAAATTGGAAAGCAGGGCAAATGGGAGAAAGGAGAACATACTAATGTCCAAATGGAACCTTATCAAAGAGAGATCGAACCTAGAATGAAGGAAAAATTTCCTGACAATGAGAACAATTAATCAGCAGAATGGCTTGCCTACAGAAGTTGTGGATGCTCCATTTGTTTGGAATTGTATAGGGCAGGGGTAGGCAACCTTTGCTCTTTTATGACTCGTGGACTTCAACTCCCAGAATTCCTGAGCCAACATGGCTCAGCTTGGAAACCTCTCCCTTTCCCCTCAACATGGCTGGCTCAGGAATTTTGGGAGTTGAAGTCCATGAGTCATAAAAGAGCCAAGGTTGCCTACCCCTGGTATATGGTCTCTGTCATGGTTCCGATAAATGAGACAATTCAAACAAATTTTGAGTGGGGGCTCGGATCAGAAGACCTCTAAGGTCCCTTCCAGCTCTGTTATTCGGCAATTTTGTAATTCTGTAACTGTTTAACTTTCTTGGCATTTACAACATTACAATTATAGGGGGAAAAAACTGAAATATATGAAATTGCTTTCCCAGGATCAGAAAGATTGGGGGTTTTTTAGCAGCAATATTTTTCCAACAAATATTCTTAAGAACATATGTTAGCGATAACATGGAGTCAACGATGATGTACTTTTCAAATTTCACCATAAGGATGTATGATGAGTCATATGATCTACAGAATAGAACGATCGTAGATTTGAAGGGGCTGGACTGAAGCCGAATGTTGGAATCAAGAAATAAATAAAGTAAATCCAGACTGTCAATGGATGATGAGGGGGAAAAAAAAGAAGCAGACACAATGCACAAAAGTTTGAATAACTAGCTTTGTGAAAATAGTCCAAAAACAAAAACAAGATACAGGTAGTCCTCGATTTACCATAGCACATCTGGTGACCGTTTGAAGTTACATCACCACTGAAACAAATGATTTATGACCATTTTTCGCACTTACGACCGTTGCAGCATTCCCATGGTCATTTGATCAAAATTTGGATGCTTGGCAACTGATTCATATTTATGACCGTTGCAATGTCCTGAGGTCACGTGATCCCATTTTGCAACCTTCTGACAAGCAAAGTCAATGGGGAAGTCAGATTCACTTACCAGCCGGGTTACTAACTTAACAAGCGGTGATTCGCTTAACAACGGTGGCAGGAAAAGACATGAAATGTGGCAACATTCATTCCCTTAACAGCTGTCTTGCTTAGCAAAAGAAATTTTAGGTTCAATTGTGGATATGTTGAGGGCTACCTGTACTAAAAAAACAAAAAACAAACAGACAATATTTTATTTTTAGGCAATGCCCACTGAATGTCTGGTAACTCTAATTTAGGGAGAATTGGTCTTACTAGATAACCTTTATTGTCATTTTTTTTTTCCTGTGGGCACAATGGCACACATTAAAAATGAAATTTAGTTGCTTCCTCTCAAAGTGTACATGTACACTTTGATGATGATTAGGGGGCTGGAGGCTAAAACATATAAGGAACGGTTGCTGGAATTGGGTATGTCTAGTTTAATGAAGAGAAGGACGAGGGGGGACATGATAGTGGCGTTCCAATATCTCAGGGGCTGCCCCAAAGAAGAGGGAGTCAAGCTATTCTCCAAAGCACCTGAAGGCAGGACAAGAAGCAACGGATGGAAACTAACCAAGGAGAGAAGCAACCTATAACTAAGGAGAAACTTCCTGACAGTCAGAACAATTAACCAGTGGAACAACCTGCCTCCAGAAGCTGTGAATGTTCCAACACTGGAAGTTTTTAAGAAGAGACTGGGCAACCATTTGTCCAAAATGGTATAGGGTTTCCTGCCTGAGCAGGGGGTTGGGCTAGATGACCTCCAAGGTTCCTTCCAACTATTATTATTATTATTATTATTATTATTATTATTATTATTATTATTATTATTATTATTACATAACACACATTTAAAACATACTATATACAACATATGTATAGACCTACACCCTTATATATAAGTAACATATAAATATTGTTCACTTTCCATCTTATAATCATAATAGTAAAGTTGGAAGGGACCTTGGAGGTCATCTAGAATACATAACGGAAGGAGGAAGCTTTAGAGTTGTTATTTGTTGCTAAATTGTCGTGATTGTTGTTCTGTCACTAAGTCGTGCCCGAGCCTCCAGAACCCCATGGACCATAGCAGCTCCTCTTGTCCTACACCAGGGGTGTCAAACTCAATTTCATTGAGGGCCACATCAGCATTGTGGTTGCCCTCAGAGGGCCGGGTGGGTATAGCCAGGGTGGGTGCGGCCTACTGGGTGGGCGTGGCTAGAGTGCGTATGGCCTACTGGGTGGGCATGGCCAGCTCTACATCATTGGCATCAAGGGTGCCTATGGGGGCCTGGGCAGGAGTGGGACAGATCTGGGGGTCTCTGGCAGGAGGAGGGTCTCTGGGCCAGGGCCAAGGCAGTGGGGGCCGTTCCCTCACTGTTTCCAGGATGGCTTCGGGGGCCACATGAAACCACTTCGCGGGCCGGATATGGCCCCCGGGCCTTGTGTTTGACATGTCTGTCCTACACTGTCTCTCAGAGTTTGCCCACATTCATGTTCATTGAGTCAATGACACTATCTGCTCATCTCATCCTCTGTCGTCCCCTTTTATTTTCGCCTTCAGTCTTTCCCAACGTCAGGCTCAATAAGTCTTCTCTTCTCATTTGGTGGCCAAAGTATTTGAGCTTCAGTTTTAGAGGGAGACTTGTAGTTAGGCTATTCACACTATGTTTCGGTGTGACTTGCTTACAAGACTTAAATCCAGATTGAATGAGAAGAGGGTTTTTCATAAAAAAAAAACAAAAAATCCACATCTATGGATGTATTTAATTACAGTCGACTGGGGTTACTCTCCTGTTACCTACAGACCTGTCTTCCTGGTTTCCAGAATTGCTTTGATGGATGGGTTTTAAATGTAGTTTTAATTGCAGTTTTATGGCATTTTAATTTGATTATTTTATTATTGTAAACTAGTTTGGGAACAGCTGGTTGAAAAGCAGGATTAAAAATGGAATGTGTTAGTAGTTTGAAGGGCATCAGAAGCTCCCGCTGCTTTATTTACCCGTTCGTTAGTGGAAACTGGCATTTCTGAAATGAAGCTTGCTATTCAAAGAGAAGATGCCATGTCACACATTGTGGGGGAAAAAAACCCTTTTAAAAAAGTGTGAGTCTATGTGTAAACTCTAGATATCATAGCAAACTTGTATGCATTTCAAGCTTACACACATGGACGGAATATAGAGTTAAATTTCAAGAACTTGACTCTCCAAGAGCAAACTGTTTAATTTTCTGGTTTGGAATACATTTCCAACCTGGCAAATTGTTCCTACATTTTCAATTAAAATTTCATAGGAAAATTAATAAAACCAGACCCAGAGGATGATGGAAATTATACTTACTTTTAAAACTTCGTGATGAGGCCAAAACTGGATTTTTTTTTCTATTTTTCTTTAATGTCTAGAAAGCCTTTTAGTTTTGCTGAAGCAAATCCCTTGTTTATATCTAGCAAGCTATGTAGCGGATTTTTTTTTCCAAAAAAAAAGAAAAAAGTTCTCACAAGTAAATGGTTTTCTGTCTTATATCCCAACAACAAATACTTCTTGAAGCTAACCATGATACCTGGCTTCATGTCTACCACATAGCCGAGTAAGATGATCAGTGTTGGAAATATATCTTGTTGGGGGGAAAAATGACCTTGAGTCTCTATTTTCCATGCACACAAAAATATGTGTGTGCATTTTGCTACATGTTCAATTTATTCTTAAATAAACAACCTCCAACATTAATTTTTTGAACTTAGACACGGAATAGGAAAATTGGTCAGATGTAGTTTTTCAGAAGGTGTAGAACATGAGGGAAAAGAATTTGAAAGAGGAGGAAAAAAAATCTGCCAGGATTTCTTAATAGCTTTGCTCTTGCATTTTCTGTGGCTCCCGCAAATAGAGAAAATTAAGAATATTAAGCTGTAAAGAAGATCTCTAACAAGTGATAAGCATGGAAAGGCCAACAGATCATTCCAAGAAAAACAGA
>NW_027673317.1:0-22157 GCF_964194415.1 Vipera berus
CCCCGCTGGCCGTTTTGAATTACAAATTCAAATGATGAATGGGCTGATCAATGCCTTTGACTGAGCAAAAACCTAGCCTTGGCATTAACACATTAGGGATCTGGCCCACTTAAAGGGGGTGGGGAGGGGAAACCCCACAACCAGGTCCTTTTCATTCCCACCAAAACCTCAGCTGCTCCGTACCATCTTGTAGTAGTCCACAAAGCTGATCATGCTTCCGTCTGATTTTTTGAAGGAACTTCGAGGATTCGACTCCCAATCGATATCGTCCACCCGGTAGGTTTTGTTGTTATACCTGGGCAGAGGTTGGACAGCTTCGTTGTTCTCAATTACCTTAAGTCTCAATCTGAGTTTCTTGACCGCTCTGCTCGCAGCCTCCCCGGGTCGCCCCATCGCCACTGCCGACCTCCTCAGCTGGCTTCCAACAGGTCGAGTCAGTGGGGGGAAGCTAGATTTGCTTAAAGACCGCGTGACTCACTTAACAACCTGCAGTAACTGCCTGAACCGTCGTGGCCAGAGAGATGGCAAAATCAGGAAAGGCTCACTTAATGATCACCTCGCGTAGTGATGGAAATGTTGATTTCACCCCTGCCCTTTCCCACTGTGGTCGTAAATCGAGGACTAACCGGGAAAGCAAAAAGTTTTGATCTAAACCAGAGGTCCCCAAACTTTCAGGCACCGGGGACCCATTACGTGGAGAGAGGTTTTTCCGTGGACCAGAGAGGGCGTGGTTTTGTGTGCTGCCTGCATCCCACAGATGGGGCTTTCTTTGTTTGTGTGGACCAGTTGCTGGCAAGCCGCGGCCCGGTACCGGTCCATGGACCGAGGGTTGGGGACCCCCTGCTCTACACCATTAAAGTCAAAAATTCATCAACTTTACCGGGTAAGGACAATCACACCGATGAGTTCCTTCGTGCAGACTTCTCGGAACCGCTCTTCTCCAACCTGATCGTACAAGGTGTACATAAAATCCAGGACGGTCTCGCTCCGGAGGACTTTGTGACTCACGTCTGTGCAAAGCATGATGCTGGTCTCGTATTGCAGAATGGAAGTGGTGAAGCCAGGCCAAATCATCAGCCTGTCGGAGAGAGGGAAGAAATTCAGATTTAACCTCGCAACGCCCCGTGGCTCTCTTTGAAGCAAACAGCAAACTCCTCACTCATCGGAAACAATTCCTGCCACGCATCGGTCTGCCAAGTCCCAGGCAGAAATTTCTTTTAAGTTGGCGGTCGGTTGGCTTACGAGACCAACATCCATGCGCGGGGCTTGTCCCCTTAAAAGTAATTATTTCAAGACACACTAAGGAAAATCAGCTTACTCGGGTTTGTAATCCCAGACCTTTTAAATTAAAAAATGCTGCAGGCATCGGAATCATCACCTAAGGCAGAAATGAACGCTAATCTTTGTTAGGAGAGGCAGAATGTAATATCTAGAAGTTTCCAAAAGAAATAAGGGATTGAGTCTGGTACCAACTGTGGTCATAAAGGCATTTCCGGTTTTGTTACCTGTGCTTAGGAATGCTGATTGGGTCACTTGGGTTGTAGTAATTCCGCCCAATCTGCTGCAAGTTCATTATTTTCAACAATCTGAGAAAAAAGCAGAAATGGAAAAGTAAGATCGTACACGGGGCTCTTAGCAGGAAATGAGTCTGATTTTGGCAATGGAGGATGGCTTTATTTTCTTCTCCTCTACCACGGGGAAGAAATCATCTTAATTACAATTGGAGGAATCACACCCAAATTTGAGCTCAGGTGCTCGTTTCAGATGATCGATCAACAAATTCCACGCCCATCACCCAAACCCTCCAATTAACCAGGATGGGGCACGACAGCAGCGTTAGAGAAAATGTGTCAGACTAAAAAAAGCTTGTCTGGACCAACTGGGACAACCCTAACCCCCTCAAAAAAAAAAAAGTGAAAACCAAAATGTTTGCAGACCCTTCCCCACATTAATGAATTCTAGAAATTGTCTAGTAGAAATGTAACTGATTCCTCATACACTTAACAAAAAAAAAAAAGTCCTGGGTCTCTTATGCACAAATCCTAGTAATCCCAGCTCTAAAAGAAAAGAGAAGAAAAAAGCCATCAAATGCTAACCTTCTAAATATAATATTGTAGAACTGTAGGCAAGTTGGCGAAGTTGATGGAAGCTCATTGGTTAAAGTGATGGTGATCTTCACAGCCTCTCCCTGCCGTGTCTGACTTAACACCTCCGTAACCTAAGAGAATCACCAAGAGTTATTTTTTAGGCTGGGGTGATTTTAACCTCCAGAAGCCTTACGAAAACTGGCTAGAATCAAAAAATGAACAAGAGTACTTCCTAATTTCTAAATGCTTCTCATTCTATCTGCAATTACCATCCTCAATGCCACCATGCTGGTGGTGGCCCAGTGGCTAAAATGCAGTATTGCAGGCTAACTGCCCACTGCCAGCAGTTCGATCTTGACCGGCTCAAGGTTGACTCAGCCTTCCATCCTTCCGAGGTCGGTAAAATGAGGACCCAGATTCTTGGAGGCAATATGCTGACTCTGTAAACCGCTAAAGAGAGGGCTGGAAAGCACTGTGAAGCAGTATGTAAGTCTTAAGTGCTATTGGTAAGTGGGAAGGGCAGGGAAGGGCTGTAGTGGCGCAGTGGTTACAGTATCGCAGGCTAACTTTGCCAACTGCCAGCAGTTTCATCCTGACCAGCTCAAGGTTGACTCAGCCTTCCATCCTTCTGAAGTCAGTAAAATGAAGACCCAGATTGTTGGGGGCAACAGGCTGACTCTTTAAACCGCTTAGAGAGGGCTGTAAAGCATTATGAAGCGGCATGTGAGTCCAAGGGCTATTGGCTCAATCTCAAAGACTCGATCTCCATAATTCTAAATTGCCACAGCCAGTAGAGGCTGTATCTGAACTATTCAGACTATGACAGAATATTGCCGGTACCTTATTTTCCAACTTCTTGGGTAAGAACAAAATGGACCCATCGAAAGCATGTGTCTTGCCAACCAAGTTCTCATGTTGTAACAGCAAGGCTGCCCGAAGACGACGGGCTTCCATCTGTGGGTTGTAGTCAATGTGGTACTGGTATAAAGCCCACTGTGGACGAGAAGTCAGCCGGAAGTGGTTGGCGCTTAATCTGATTACACTCCCCGACATACCTGTGGAAAGGTATCCATTTCTGTCAGCCATTTATTAACAAAACAGAATCACAGAGTTGGAAGGAACCTTGGAGGTCTTCTACTCCAGCCCCCTGCTCAGACAGGAAACCCTATATCATTCCAGACAAATGGCTGTCCAATCTCTTCTTAAAAACCTCCAGTGTTGGAGCATTCACAACTTCTGGAGGAAAGATATTCCACTGGTTTACTGTCCTCACTGTTAGGAACTTCCTCCTTAGTTCCAGGTTGCTTCTCTCTTTGATTAGTTTCCATCCGTTGCTTCTTGCCCTGCCTTCAGGTACTTTGGAGAATGGGTTGACCCCCTCTTCTTTGTGGCAACCCCTGAGATATTGGAAGACTGCTATCATGTCATCCCTGGGGCCTGACTAGAAGACCTCCAAGGTCCTTTCCAGATTCTATTCTATTCTATTCTATTCTATTCTATTCTATTCTATTCTATTCTATTCTGTTCTGTTCTGTTCTGTTCTATTCTATTCTTATTCCTTTTCATTAAACTAGACATAGCCAATTCCAGCAACCATTCTTTAACAAGGATTTATTAAACAAGCATTTTCAACAGGTCTGCCACGGACTGCCGTACATTCAAACCATTAACAGTAAGAGCACATCAACTGCTAAGGGTGGGAAACCTGCATTTCCTCATGGAGGATTAACACATTGTTGGATGTTGTTACAACTGGAAGGGGCTGGAAGCATGCTTCTCCCAATAAAATGCCTCAAGTGTGACAGAAAGGGCGCTCAAGAAAAACATGGGCAGTTTTCCTAAGGATCCCCTACAGTACCTGTTTTGGATTCTCTAACATGTTCCATTAAGTAACGGGTGTTTACACCAAGGTCATGGTAGTCTCTGCGGCGTCCACCTCGTTCTCCCAAACTCATTTCTTGAAAGCCTGTTGAAATCTGAAATTCTGTAAAGTAGAGGAGAAAAAAAATACCGGTAGTCATAATCTGCATTTGTGCTTAATTCTGGACAATCTGCACCCTGATCGGGCAAGTGAGCTGCTGCTGCTAAAGGAGATCTAAAGCAGGGGTCTTGAAACTTGGCCCTTTTATGACTTGTGGACTTGCCTGGCTGAGGAATTCTGGGAGTTGAAGTCCACAAGTCATAAAAGGGCCAGGTTTCAAGACCCCTGATCTAAAGTGACCCACTGGGGATGACACAGAAGTTAAGAAACCCTCAACAACGGGATCACAAGACTTGCCACTTTGCAACCCAGAGACAAAGCACCATATCAATTCCATGGCTGGTTAGGTCAGCGCCTACAGCTGCTTTTTTTAATAGGGAGGCATTAATGAAGAACTCAACAAATCATTTATAAGATTATCATCACTGAAAGGAGAGGTATGCGACTCCTACCAGATTAGGGCTTGGTTTTTATAAAAAAAAAAGAGTGCGCTAAGATTGAGAGAAGAGAATATTTGTAGCTCAGGGCTGAACTGTGGGGTCCTTGGTGCCGAATTGGATGGCTTTCTTCAAGACGTTTCATTACCCAACTAGGCAATACCATCAATGCTAGAAGGGAGTGGGATCAGCAAGCAAAAGAGGAGGAGGAGGAGGAGGAGGAAGACTTGAGCTCCTTGGTGCTCTCTGAGCCTGGCTGTATTCCTGCAGATGTTTCATTACCAAAGCAGGCAGTGCATCATGGCTAAGACTCCAGTAGGAATGCATACAGCGACCCAGGCAGCAGATCAAAGAAACAGCTGCACTCCCCCCACCTTATTTCTACTTCAACAGCACAAATTCAAAAGAGCCTTGGTGGAGCAGTGGGCTAATGCCTCCTTAAGTAACACCAGCTGCCTGCCATTAGTGCAGGTTCGAGTCCCACCAGGCTCAAGGTTGACTCATCCTTCCATCCTTCCGAGGTAGGTAAAATGAGGACCCAGATTGTTGGGGGCAATTAAGCTGACTTTGTAATAATGCCGCTTGGGGTGTGTGAAAGCCCTAATAAGCAGGCATATACATCGAATGAAGGCTACTGCTAAGCTTGTAAGCTGCCCTGAGTCTTCGGAGAAGGGCGGCATATAAATGGAATTAAAATAAAAAAATAAAAATAAAAAAACTATGGTTCGACTCCAGGAACATGGAAGGGACCATATTCCTGCACTTGAGGCACCAAGCCTACCTTCCGATTTCAAAAGCGGGGCACCTTTTGGCTGGCCGATCCTAGCCTGAGCCCCATTTCCTCCTTCAGCTTGATGGGCTGGAGGCAGCTGGGGAGTTACTTGGCTGTATCCAGGCGCAGGAACCTGGAAGAGGCAAGGCTGGCTTAAAAAGGGGGCTGCTCAACGTTGAAAGACAACCCGCATTATGGTAAACGTCACGAACCACAGAGGCCACAGGTGACCCTCCAAAGCCAGAACTATAATACTCATCATTCCACTGAACAGGCTAGCTGGGGCTTCTTGGCTATGTAGTGTGGTGATTGGAGGAGCACCAGTAGCCCCGTCCTGCCGTCCAAGATGTAAGTTTTTTTTTTAAATTTCCTCATTTTTAAAAAAAACTTACAGGAGCTGCTCCCACTGCAGATGCTTCCTGACCACGGGCTCGCCCTCTTGCCCGAGATCTTGCTCTTGCTCTCCCAGTCATTGTCTCACTGCACGAGCTGTAACGGCAGACAAACATGTTATTTTCATTCTTTTTTTTTCCCATTTCCAGGGATAAAAGAAATACAGCCTGCTTTAAACTTGAACCCGTTTCCAGTACATATTTTCCGGCAATGCAATTAATACATCAGGGGAATCTTCCCCATGTTTAGAAAATGCTAACGTGACCTCAAAGGTGTCCCTCTTAGCCCAGAAGTAGAAGCCAGGATTTGAGGCACATGCCGGCTTATGGTTCCCTTGTTGTTCACTGCAAGCCCCAACTAATCCACGGGATTCCAGAATTGACCCAGCAAGATCCAAAGCAGTTTTTATGCAAGCTAAAATTCCAAGGTGGGTTTTTGAAGCTGCAAACCCCTAGGAGGGGCTCCCACTGTTCAAGCTGGAATCAATCTACAGCGTATATTTATACTCATATCAGATGTTTGATTTGATGTGAGCCAATCCGGAGATATCAATCCAGACATCCATAAAGGGTAGCAAATAAATAGGAAACAGTCCCAGTTGAATGGCAATATGGACTTTGGCATTCCAGATATGGCAATTCTAATAGGGATCACTCAGAGACAGAGAAACAAAATACTGGAACACCCCAACCAACATTCTTCCCTATTTTGGACTACAACGCACCTCATTCCCAAACAACTAGGATAGCTCATCTATTTTTTAAACGATGCTTTCCATTGGTCTTATGATATACCCCATGATTATGTCTTATTATCTCAGTAGGAGGAAGACCTATCCTTACAAAGAAACTTTAAATAAATTCTTCACTGCAGTCACAGGTAAACAGAGTCTGTTTTCAAAAATACACACAAAATAGTTAACAATGATAACCTCTCCAAAGAGAATAACAATTGTTAGTAAGTAGGAACTACCACTAGTAGCTTATAGCACTTCCCAATGATTTGTAATGGGGGGGGTTGTTCCCACTTTTCTCACCTCTTTTTACAAAGATATATACCCAATTTAAGATTATTCTGGATGAACCTAGTTTGATACATTTAATAAACCTAGTTTGATTCATTTAAGCCACTCATTAATGACATAATGAGTCTATAGAAAGTCTTGAAAGCACTAGAATAATTAAAATATTAACTCAGTCATCAATGACCCATTGAATTACACAATGAACTAATGAATTTTAGATTTTAGGATCATTGTAAACTGCTCATTTATTTATTTTTTAATAAGGCTATTGGTAACAAAGTCTTAAAAACACTAGATTAAGATATCAACTCACTCATTAATGACCCATTAACTAACAAACTAATGAATTTTATATTTTAGGAGTTATAAATTATTTGCTCATTGACTAATCTTTTTTTCACTTTTTTCTGTTATGAGATTATTTTTTAACAAACAGAAACATAGTCTTGAAAACACCAATATTCCATTTGCAAGCGTTTTCGTGTTTTTTTTCTCCACTTCATTTTGTACACACAAGTTGCATACACATTTTTACTCTTTTTTAAAATTTAAGTTCGGCTTAACTGAAGGCATTTTATGGGAAATAAGTCTAGCAACCTTTTTAATTATCACGTAAAAGACATTAGAAAAAAATCTCTCTCTCTACTCCCAGACTTGCAACTTCATTAAACACGAGCAATTAATTTTTGATATATCCACATTCATGGCACAAATTCTTAGCCATTCTTAAGTCAATTGAGTACTATGAATAAAATAGTAAAAAAATGGGTCACTAAAAGCAAGCACCAGCTAAGGAATAAAGAGAGCAATACTGCAGCAGACTTTTTAACAAAATAATATTAAATTCAAACAAGCACTAACCAAAGAAAGCTTCAAATTTAAAAAAAAAGAAGGAATAATAAACTCGTTTATTTTAAACGGCGCTGGCTTTTCCCTCCAACGGTGAAAAGCCGCCTCACCCGGAAGGATCACTCCGCGCTCTGTGCCACGTGACACGGCTTGTTTTCTAAGCCGAGGCGCCGGAACTATTTTCTCTCCCGCTCTCGGAGGAAGACGGCACGATGCGTCCCTCGTGACCGTTGCTTCCAAGGGCGCGCTGGGCTCCCATTGGCGGAGCGGCGTCTCGTGTCCTCCCTCCTCCCCCCCTCCTTTTTTTCCGGACGGACCCGAAAAAGGCCGAAGCTCCCGAGATTCGGAAGCTTTCCGAAGAAGCCCGAAAACTCCCGAAGGCTTCTTCAAAAGCCAAGGTGGGAAAACTTTTGCTTTACAAATTTGCTTCTGAAGAATTTTTTGGGATGCGCGGATGAGGCGGGATTGGATTCCCTGAGGAGATATTTGTAGCTTTTGGAATAAAAAGGTAATTTAGGCTGGACCATTTACGATGGGCTTGACAGGATGAAGTGGAAAATACTTCAGGGATGTTGGCTTGTCATTAACTAGGTTAATGACTGGCAGTCCCTGACTTACGACCACAACTGAGCCCAACATTCCTGTTAAGTGAGACATTCGTTAGGTGAGCTTTGCCCTGGTTTACGACCTTTCTTCCCACCGTCGTTAAGCGAATCACTGCAGTTACCCATTTAGTGACCAGGTCGTTAAGTGAATCCCATTGACCATGCTTGTCAGAAGGTCGCATCCCGGGACACGCCAGCCGTCGCAAGTACATGCCAGTTGCCTAGCGTCTGAATTTTGATCACGTGACCAGGGGGAGGCTGCAACAGTCATAGCTGTGAAGAGTGGTCATTAAATGAACTGTTGTCAAGTCGAAGACTATCTGTATTGCCAATTTGTGTGGCAACCTCCAATTTTTATTCCCACTATTATTCATTTCAGTCTTTCCGTCCTTACAATAGACAGGGGGTCCCTACGATCGCAGTTGAGCCCCAAACTTTCTGTCGCTAAGCGAGACACTTGTTCCAGTGAGTTTTTGTCCCGTTTTAAGACCTTTCCTCCCACCATTGTTAAGTGAATGACTGCAGTTAGTGACACGGTTGTTAAGCGAATCTGGCTTCCCCCATTGACTGCTGGTTAAGGTAAAGGTAAAGGTTCCCCCGCACACGCGTGCTAGTCGTTTACGACTCCAGGGGCCGGTGCTCATCTCCGTTTCAAAGCCGAAGAGCCAGCGCTTGTCCGAGGACGTCTCCGTGGTCACGTGGCCGGCATGACTAGACGCCAAAGGCGCACGGAACGCTGTTACCTTCCCACCGGAGTGGTCCCTATTTTTCTACTTGCATTTTTACGTGCTTTCGAACTGCTAGGTTGGCAGAAGCTGGGACGAGTAACAGGCGCTCACTCTGTTATGCGGCACTCGGGATTCGACCCGCCAAACTGCCGACCTTCTGATCGACAAGCTCAGTGTCCTAACCCACTGAGCCACCGCGTCCCTTCCTGACTGCTGGTTAGTAGGTCGCAAAAGGGGATCACGTGACCCCGGGACGCTGTGAACGTCATAAACACGAGTCTCTGAATTTGGATCGTGTGACCCTGGGGAGGCTGCAACGGTTGTAAGTGGGAGACACGGTCCAAAGTCCCTTTTTTTCCAGTGTTGTTGTGACTTTGAACAGTCACTAAATGAATTGTTGAGGACTGCTTGCATGAGTGTTTTAGGCTACTTTGTAGGTTGGTGTTATTTTGCCATCGTGGGTGGTGTCATTTTTGTAAATTTAGAGAGAGATGTTATTTACAAAGTCTCGTCATCTCTGCACTGAAAGACATTTTTTTTGTTTGGTGTCCTTTTTCTGCACTTGAATTGGTTCAAATTGCCTTTTCTCAGTTTGTATTTTCAGGTTTTGGGGGGTTTTTTTGTATAAAGTTTTTATTGCTATTTTTTGTTCTCTACATACATATGTTAGTTTTTTCAAACAGCGTGCGAGCTGGGTTCGTAACACGCCTCAAAACACTCCTATTCCACCAGGCTGACCTGGACTGACAGGCATTTTAATTAATTATATTGACAATTTTGAAATTTATTTTTAGTTTTTAATTTTAATTTATTGCACAGATGATTTTAATTTTATTTTTATCTTAATTTCTGTACTTATTATATGTTTTGTTGTTAGCCGCCCTGAGTCCTTCGGGAGATAGGGCGGGGTATAAATCCCATCAATAAATAAATAAATAAATAAATAATACATATACAAATTCTACTCTTTGGTTCTCTCTTCCAACCATTTATAAAATAGATTCCAGCTTTTAATAGTATTCTGTTTCTTCTTTGTCTTTTAATCTCATAGTTAGTCTGTCCATCTCTGCGCATTCCAAAATCTTCTTTATTACCTCTTCTCCTGACGGTATTTGTTCATTTTTCCAGCATTGTGCATAACGTATTCTTGCTGCAGTTAGAATATGTAAAACCAAGTATAAATTTTGTTTGTACTATACCTAATAAAAAAAATTCAGGATTAAATGCTACATGTTCTCCTAATATTTTTTCTAGCCAAGCATGTATTTTTTCCCCAATATGCCTTTACTTTATCACATGTCCACCAAATATGATAATATGTACCTAAGTTATGTTTACATTTCCAACATTTGCCTGATACATTTTTAAACATTTTTGCTAATCTAGCTGGAGGTAAATGCCATCTATAAAACATTTTATACAAATTTTCTTTGTATGCAGTTGACATTGTCAATTTATAATTACTCTCCCACAATTTTTGCCATTCTTCTAGTTCTATGTTATAACCAAAGTTCTCCGCCCACCTTATCATTGTCCCTTTAATTTGTTCACTTTCCATCTCTAAAGTTAACAAAAAATTATACAATTTTTAAATTAATTTCTCATCAGAAGTTAATATCTTATCAAACACATTTTGTTCTTTATAAAATCCATACATTTTCATATCTTTTTCATATCTGTTTTGTATTTGTAAGCGTACCCACCATGACATGTTGATACCCTGATGTTCTTGTTTCGATTTTAATGCCCCATCGATATTTAAAATGTCTCTATATGCCCAGGTTTTTTCAAAATCTAACAAGTTTACATGTGAAAAAGCTTCAATTGTTGATAACCACCCTGGAATTTTTACATATATTTTCATTTTAATTTCTTCCCATACTGTTATCAAAGCATTTCCAATACAATGGTTTTGAAAATATCCATGAATTTTGTTTTTCCCATACCACAAAAACGCATGCCATCCCAGCTGTAAATCATGTCCCTCCAAGCATAACAACCTTTTATTCCTAAGCATTATCCATTCTTTCACCCATGTCAATACAGATGGCTTGATAGTACAAAGCCCACTCAGGTAAACCAAAACCTCCATTTTCTTTAGAATCTTGCAAAGTTTTCCTCTTTATTCTAGCTTTTTTTCCTTGCCACACAAACTTCAAAACTAAAGAATTCAACTCTTTCAAAAAAAAATTCCCCCCAAGTTTTATCGGAATTGTCTGAAACAGAAATAAAATCTTAGGCAATATACCGTATTCATTTTAATTGTAGCTATCCTTCCTAATAGAGACAATTTTAAATTCTTCCATTTTTTCCAGGTCTGACTTTTATTTGTTTCAATAACCTTGTATAGTTATCTTCTTTTAATGTTGAACATTGTATTTTAAGGTTTGATGTTGTGGTAATTCTACACCAGTGAAAAGTCCTCTGTAACGCCCAAATGTCTTAACTTCTTTATTTACCTAAGTAGATCATTCCTAATCATAATAAAGGATGCTAGCTGGACAAATTATACAGTATGATAATTAGCTGGACAATTAATAAAGTATAATTAGCGGGATAGGTTAATATAAATTATGAGCAATTGTGGACGTTCCATCACTGGAGGCTTTTAAGAGACTGCACTGTCATTTGTCTGAAATGGTCTGGGTCTTCTTCCTGAGCAGGGGTTGGACTAGAAGACCTCCAAGGTCCCTTCCAGCTCTATTCTGATTCTGATTCATTGATTGATTCATTGATTGATCGAAATGGTCCAGGGTTTCCTGCTTGAGCAGGGGGTTGGACTAGAAGATCTCCAAGGTCCCATCTAGCTCTATTCTCATTGATTCATTGATTGATTGATTCATTGATTGATTGATTGAAATGTTCTGGGTCTCCTGCTTGAGCAGGGGGTTGGACTATTCTGATTGATTGATTGATCGAAATGGTCTGGGTCTTCTGCCTGAGCAGGGGGTTGGACTAGAAGATCTCCAAGGTCCCATCTAGCTCTATTCTCATTGATTGATTGATTGATTGATTGATTGATTGATTGATTGAAATGTTCTGGGTCTTCTGCCTGAGCAGGGGTTGGACTAGAAGACCTCCAAGGTCCCTTCCACCTCTATTCTGATTCTGATTCATTGATTGATTGATTGATTGTTTGATTGATTGATTGATTGATCGAAATGGTCCAGGGTCTCCTGCTTGAGCAGGGGGTTGGACTAGAAGATCTCCAAGGTCCCTTCTAGCTCTATTCTGATTGATTCATTGATTGATTGATTCAGTCATTGATTGATAGATTGAAATGTTCTGGGTCTCCTGCTTGAGCAGGGGGTTGGACTATTCTGATTGATTGATTGATTGATTGATTGATCGAAATGGTCTGGGTCTTCTTCCTGAGCAGGGGTTGGACTAGAAGACCTCCAAGGTCCCTTCTAGCTCTATTCTGATTGATTGATTCATTGATTCATTGATTGATCAAAAGGGTCTGGGTCTCCTGCCTGAGCAGGGGTTGGACTAGAAGAACTCCAAGGTCCCTTCTAGCTCTATTCTGATTGATTGATTGATTGATTGATTGATTGAAATGTTCTGGGTCTCCTGCTTGAGCAGGGGGTTGGACTATTCTGATTGATTGATTGATTGATCGAAATGGTCTGGGTCTTCTTCCTGAACAGGGGTTGGACTAGAAGACCTCCAAGGTCCCTTCCAGCTCTATTCTGATTCATTGATTGATTCATTGATTCATTGATTCATTGATTGATCGAAATGGTCCAGGGTTTCCTGCTTGAGCAGGGGGTTGGACTAGAAGACCTCCAAGGTCCCTTCCAACCCTGTTATTCTATGTTTCTATAATTATGGGGGTAGATCAACATAAATTATGATAATTAGATGGGTCAACACCATAGGTTATGATAATTCGCTGGGTTTCCTGACTTTGTCAGTGTAGTTTGGGATAGTTTAAAAAACCTTGTGAACCGCCCTGAGTCCTACGGGAGAAGGGCGGTATATAAGTCTAATAAAATAAAATAAAATAAATAGAGTCCAGAATAAATTCACTTCTGTCCAGCCGGACAGGTCCATGGGTCTCCCAGCAGAGGGCAGAAAATCTCCAGAAATCTTTCTTGCAAGCTGGAAACCTCAGAAAACTCAGGATACTGGTCTTTGCTGTTCCTGGATTTGGGGGACAGTGGGTCCCCCAAATCAGCTTTTCATTTGCTGGTCAGCTGCCCCCTTCGGAGCTGGCCAGGCGCTTATTCCAAGGGCGTCTCTTCAGCCCCTCCCTTTGCAGTTTCCATTCCCAGTTCTAAAATTAAACCTTTCATTTTTAGGAAACAGCAACCTGCAAGGAAGGACCAGCTTCCCTCCAGCCCACCACTTCAAATTAGGGCTGGGCTCTGCACTTTCCCCCCCCCAAAAAAAAATAATTCCTGGCAACAGTCCTTCCCCAGGATTTGGAGCAATTTTTAGGGGGCGATGGGAAAGAAACAGATGTGGAAGCCTTCCTTCCAAAGCTCAGTATGTTTGTTTCTTTGTTTGCATCCTGCCTTTATTATTTTTAGAAATAACTCAAGACACAAATATATTCAACACTCTTTCCTCCTGATATTTCCCCCCACCACCACAACGACAGCCCTATGAGGTGGGTCAGGCTGAGAGCTAGAAATTGCATAAGACCTCTTGGGCGGCACAATATTCTGAGTTTTTGCATTCCCGGCTGTCAGTTCATCCTGTTTATAAACTTTTTGAAGTTTGGCTTTATCTTATTGTCAGGATTTCCAGGTTTCTTAACATTCCCCCTTGCTTGGTTTTCCTTTCCTTCTTCCCCTTCCCTTTTTCCCCCTCTTACGCCTTCTCTTTCATCCTGTCTGCTGATGATAACAGAATAACAGTTGGAAGGGACCTTGGAGGTCTTCTAGTCCAACCCCTACTCAAGCATTCTGGACAAGTGGCTGTCCAGTCTCTTCCTAAAAGCCTCCAGTGATGGAGCACCCGCAATTTATCATAATTTATCTTGATTTATCCAGCTAATTATAGGACATAGAATAACGGAAGGGACCCTGGAGGTCTTCTAGTCCAGCCCCCTGCTCAAGCATTCTGGACAAGTGGCTGTCCAGTCTCTTCCTAAAAGCCTCCAGTGATGGAGCACCCGCAAAATTTATCATAATTTATCTTGATTTATCCAGCTAATTATAGGACATAGAATAACAGAGTGGGAAGGGACCTTGGAGGTCTTCTAGTCCAGCCCCCTGCTCAAGCATTCTGGACAAGTGGCTGTCCAGTCTCTTCCTAAAAGCCTCCAGTGATGGAGCACCCGCAATTTATCATAATTTATCTTGATTTATCCAGCTAATTATAGGACATAGAATAATGGAAGGGACCCTGGAGGTCTTCTAGTCCAGCCTCCTGCTCAAGCATTCTGGACAAGTTTGCTGTCCAGTCTCTTCCTAAAAGCCTCCAGTGATGGAGCACCCGCAATTTATCATAATTTATCTTGATTTATCCAGCTAATTATAGGACATAGAATAACAGAGTGGGAAGGGACCTTGGAGGTCTTCTAGTCCAGCCCCCTGCTCAAGCATTCTGGACAAGTGGCTGTCCAGTCTCTTCCTAAAAGCCTCCAGTGATGGAGCACCCGCAAAATTTATCATAATTTATCTTGATTTATCCAGCTAATTATAGGACATAGAATAACAGAGTGGGAAGGGACCTTGAAGGTCTTCTAGTCCAGCCCCCTGCTCAAGCGGGAGAAAGCCAGGAGAACCTCAGGAAAAGTCAGGTTTGTAAACTGGTTTCTCGTGATTTGCTCCCTCTGGGGTTCATTTTTAGTCCTGCTTTTTACAATCTTTTGATCTCCTCCATGCTTTTAAACTGTTTGGTGCCAAAGGTTTTATTTACGTGTTTATTAATTAAATTTATACACTGGCCATCTCGCTGTTGCCTTGCCTCTGGGTGGCTTCCAAAATGATAAGCAACTTCCTGGAAGTGACATTATGGGGTTGAGCGTGCAAATATCAAAGCAAAAATAAAACAAAGCTGGATTTTTTTTTCTCCACAGGATACATGGGATAAATTTATCCCTAATGCTGGATTTCTGCCAAATTCTTTACTTCGGGAGCTGGATTCCCAGATTAGCCCCAGATCTAATCCTAGAATAAATTGTGATCATTTTATTCCTATAATAAATTTTGTAAAGGATGCTTTGCTTGCTCTGGTTTCTATGCCCACGTTCAGGAATTTATAAACATAGATTCCATGGGTGAGATAATGGCTGTTGAAGGGCATTTGTCAAAACAGTTGTGTAAAACACAGGAAGGCTGTTGTTTAAACAATTTTGAAAACAAAACCTTTGTTCCGATATCTTTATTTGCAGAGTCGAGGGCGCAAGGGTGGATCTGAACAGCAGCCTGGTTTAAGAGAATTTTAAATCTGTTTTCAGTCCAGATTTATTAACTGGATTCTCGTGATATGCTCCCGGGAGATTCATTTTTAGTTCTGGCTTTATCACCTTTTTATCAATAGCTCTTAAAAACAGTCTGGTTCCTATACTCTTAACTGTGAGCTGCCAAAAGCTTGTTTTATTTATGTATTTATTTAATGCACATGCTGCCCGTCTCATTCAGTGACTCTGGGTTGCGTACCAAAGGATCCAAAGATACCACTGAACAATTGAAATTAAAGGTGAAAGAATTACGATTAAAATTAAGAAAGATTTCAGGGTTTGGAGGGTTTTCTTGCCATTTTTTTTTTTAAAAAAATGTCCTTTTGCAGAGTTTGTACTCTTTGCTGATCTTTCATTGTCTCATTGGTCTTGGGCTGTCAATCAATACAGATCGTGGTTTTTAATCCAGGGATTGGATTAAATTTTTCTGGGTTCTTTCTTTTGCAAGAGACCCAGACTCTGGCGCTAACCCTGCAAAGCAGGATGATATAAGTTGCTAAACTACGGTTGGCTGTTGTTTGTTTTTTTTTTTGAGTCAAAGCATCAAGATAAACGTGGGGCAGTGCCTTTTGTCAAGTAATGTTGAGCTTTTAATTTGCACCTGAAAATTCAGTCAGTTCCCCCCCCCACCTCTGGTTTTTTTTTTTCCCCCTCCTTTGGGATCTTCCCCGGAGACAAAGAAAGAGCATCAAAGGAAGACAGCACAGCAGGACGGTCGTAAGCCTGAAGTTATAACTTAGGCATGCAGCTTTAAAAAAGAAAATATATATATATATTGGTCTCTCTCTCTCTCTCTCTGTCTCTCTGCTATGAGTCGCCTCTAGTAATTAAGAATTTGATGCCTGCTGTTTTATCATCTCATTAGCAAAAGGGGCAGGGAAGGGGGTGGGGGGGGGGAGAGTGACTTTTATCCTGGCTTGCTAGGAATCCAGCCTACCTCAAGATGATCAATTCATGAAAAGGAAAGTTAAATTTCAAAATAAACCAAAGTGGCTTGGTTGACAATGCTTTTGCTTGGCTTTGCTTTGCTTTCTCTCTCTTTTCCTTCCCTTCCCTTCCCTTCCCTTCCCTTCCCTTCCTCCTTCTCCCCTCCCCCTTTCCTCCCTTTCCCTTTCCCTTCCTTTCCTTCCTCTCCCCTCCCCCTTTCCTTTCCTTCCTCTTTTCCTTTCCTTTCCTCCTTCTCCCCTCTCTCTTTTCTTTTCCTTTCCTTTCCTTTCCTTTCCTTCCTTCCTTCCTTCCTTCCTTCCTTCCTTCCTTCCTTCCTTCCTTCCCCCTTTCCTTTCCTTCCCTTCCCTTTCCTTCCCTTTCCTTTCCTTTCCTTTCCTTTCCTTTCCTTTCCTTTCCTTTCCTTTCCTTTCCTTTCCTTTCCTTTCCTTTCCTTTCCTTTCCTTTCCTTTCCTTCTTTCCTCTCTCTCTTCCTGTCCTTTCCATTTCCATTTCCTCATTCACTTATTCTCTTTCCCATCCTTTTACGCCCTCTCCCCGCCCCTTCCAAATTTTGATCACGTGTCCATGGGGATGCTCTCCACAGCGCGACAACTGCAACCGTCATAAATAAGAACCAGTTGCCAAGGGTCCCATTTTTTTTTATTGAAAAGTTTTACAATACATTTTTAAAAAGACAAAACCCCTCCCAACCCCCTCCCCTCTCCCCAAACCTCCCTAACTCTTCCCTCCCCTCCCCGACTTCCCAGAGCTAAATACAGGGTATAAAAATACAAACAATCATAGTCTACCTTATGCAAACAACAATAAAATATTAAGATCTATCACACTTTAACTCTTATTAAAATAACTACAAGTAATTTATATATCACATCAATACTTATTCAAATGCTAGGTGAAACTTTTTAGACCCATATTTATTCTGGATGTCATCAATCCATCAAAATCCAATTTTGATGACGTGACCCTGGGGATGCTGCAAGGGACGTAAGCGTGAGACACGGCCCTAAGCCCCTTTTTTCCAGCGCCGTCGTAACTCCGAACGGTCGCTAACCAAATGGCTGCAAGCCGAGGACTACCTGTAAATAACCAGGTCAAAGAACCCTGCCCGGTTTTGAATTCCAACGCGGAGCAGGCTTCCCAAACATCCCAATTTCTCGGGCAGCCTCCCACAGACCCAATCAAACATTTCTTGACTTTTGAACCAAGCATTCCTACCCTTGTCATCAATCCCAGATTTTTCCCAGATTTTTTTCCTTCCTTTTTAAGTCCCCCAAGGTTGCTTTGTTCAAGAGGACAAGAAATTCAGAGGAGGAGGAGGAGGAGGAGGAGGCGGCGGAGGCGAAGAAAGCCCTTATGTAAACTACCGTCTGGTTCCGTGCCAACATATTAACTAATTTCTTGCAGAGCCTTTGAAGTTAGCAGGGGGTTCCCCGCTTATGGAGCAGAGAAAGAAAGGACACTTTAAGTGATTCTTTTTCATCCCGTTAGCTTAATGAAAGATTAATAACCTTGTTATTTTCCGGGTCTGCTCTATTTTCTTTTCAAGTGGGGGGGGGGGGAGAGGCTGTTTCAACACTTGCTCAAACCTTCATCTCCCTTATCGTGATGATGGCATGGGCCACCGGCTGGCTAATTCTGATATAATAGGCTGCGGTCGCAAAGCTGGCCTGTTATGCGTCAACTCCCTTTAGCAGGGGTCTTCAAACTTGGCCCTTTTATGACTTGTGGACTTCAACTCCCAGAATTCCATTCTATTCCATTCCATTCCATTCCATATTCCATTCCATTCCATTCCATTCCATTCCATTCCATTCCATTCCATTCTATTCTATTCTATTCTATTCTATTCTATTCTATTCTATTCTATTCTATTCTATTCTATTCTATTCTATTCTATTCTATTATTCTATTTTCCATTCCATTCCATTCCATTCCATATTCTATTCCATTCCATTCCATTCCATATTCTATTCCATTCCATTCCATTCCATTCTATTCTATTCTATTCTATTCTATTCTATTCTATTCTATTCTATTCTATTCTATTCTATTCTATTCTATTCTATTCTATTCTATTCTATTCTATTCTATTCTATTCCATTCCATTCCATATTCTATTCCATTCCATTCCATTCCATTCCTTCTATTCTATTCTATTCTATTCTATTCTATTCTATTCTATTCTATTCTATTCTATTCTATTCCATTCCATTCCATTCCATTCCATTCCATTCCATTCCATTCCATATTCTATTCCATATTCCATTCCATTCCATTCCATTCCATTCCATTCTATTCTATTCCATTCTATTCTATTCCATTCCATTCCATTCCATTCCATTCCATTCCATTCAATTCCTTCTATTCTATTCTATTCTATTCTATTCTATTCTATTCTATTCTATTCTATTCTATTCTATTCCTCCTATTCTATTCTATTCTATTCTATTCTATCTATTCTATTCTATTCTATTCTATTCTATTCTATTCTATTCTATTCTATTCTATTCTATTCCATTCCATTCCATTCCATTCCATTCCATTCCTCCTATTCTATTCTATTCTATTCTATTCTATTCTATTCTATTCTATTCTATTCCATTCCATTCCATTCCATTCCATTCCATTCCATTCCATTCCATTCAATTCCTTCTATTCTATTCTATTCTATTCTATCTATTCTATTCTATTCTATTCTATTCTATTCTATTCTATTCTATTCTATTCCATTCCATTCCATTCCATTCCATTCCATTCCATTCCATTCCCCCTATTCTATTCTATTCTATTCTATTCTATTCTATTCTATTCTATTCTATTCTATTCTATTCTATTCTATTCTATTCTATTCTATTCTATTCTATTCTATTCTATTCTATTCCATTCCATTCCATTCCATTCCATTCCATTCCATTCCATATTCTATTCCATTCCATTCCATTCCATTCCATTCCATTCCATTCTATTCTATTCTATTCTATTCTATTCTATTCCATTCCATTCCATTCCATTCCATTCCATTCCATTCCATTCAATTCCTTCTATTCTATTCTATTCTATTCTATTCTATTCTATTCTATTCTATTCTATTCTATTCTATTCTATTCTATTCTATTCCATTCCATTCCATTCCATTCCATTCCATTCCTCCTATTCTATTCTATTCTATTCTATTCTATTCTATTCTATTCTATTCTATTCTATTCTATTCTATTCTATTCTATTCCATTCCATTCCATTCCATTCCATTCCATTCCATTCCATTCCATTCCATTCCATTCCATTCTAGACGGTGACTGTCTAGTCTCTTCTTAAAAACTTTGCTTGTGAGAAGGTCGCAAAAGGGGATCACATGACCCTGGGATATTGCAACCGTCATAAATATGAGTCAGTCAGTCATCTGAATTTTGATCACATGACCATGGGATGCTAGTACAACAGTTGTAAGTGTGAAAAACGGTCATAAGTCACTTTTCCCAGTGCCTTTGTGACTTTGAATGGTCACTAAATGAACTTGAATGTTTCACTTAGGGACGGAAATTTTGCACTGAATTGTGGCCGTAAATTGAGGAGCACCTGTAATTAACTTCTGTAATTTGGGGGTTGAAGGCTGCTCCCATTGTACAAAAGAGACGCTTGCTAACCGGTCCATGGCAGATCCAAAAGTCAGAGCTTGGGTAATACAGTGGAAATTAAAAACAGAATTTTCCTGCCATTATCCCAAACAGCCTACTTAATAAGTTGGGTAATGAAAAAGAATAATTTATTACGGACTTGTGAGTTTTGACAGTTCTAAAAAGATATCCTTAGAGTTTTCTCCCAAAGGAAATTGAGATGAAGCGAATTGCCAGGGTTTGCTATAATTTTTCTGTCTGTAGAATTTTGTTTAGGGGAAACGTTTTTACGTCTTCCCAGACCTTCGGCCCTGCAACATAACCTATTTTAGACTGGGATGCTCGGAATAATGTTCTTTTCAAACCCTCTTCACAAAAGGTTTCATTCCCTTCATATATACGTAGTCAATCAGTCAGAATAGAGCTGGAAGGGACCTCGGAGGTCTTCTAGTCCAACCCCTTGCTCAAAGCAGGAGACCCTATACCATTTCAGACAGGTGGCTGTCCCGTCTCTTCTTAAAAAACCCCACAATGTCTGGTGGCAAGCTGTTCCACTGGTTAATTGTCCTTGCTGTCAGGAAGTTTCTCCTTAATTCCAGGATGCTTCTCTCTTTGGTCAGTTTCCACCCATTGTTTCTCATCCTTCCCTCTGGTGCTTTGGAGAATAAGTTGATCCCCTCTTCTTGGTGGCAGCCCCTCAAGTACTGGAATACTGCTATCATGTCACCCCTATTTCTTCTTTTCTTTAGACTAGCCAGACCCAACTCTTGCAGCCGTTCTTCCTATGTTTTGGTCTCCAGGCCTCTGATCCTCTTAGTTGCACTTCTCTGAATTTTTTCCAAACTCTCAACATCTTTTCTGTGATACCGTGACCAAAAATTGGCTGCAGTATTCCAGGTGTGGCCTTAAGTAAGGATTTATAAAGCGGTACTAATACCTCGCGTGATCTTGATTCTACGCCTCTGTTTATGCAACCCAGGATTGTATTGGCTTTTTTGGCTGCTGCTGCACATTGCTGGCTCATGGTTAAGAGATCATCTTCGGCTTACAACCAGAACTGAGGTCAAAATTTATTAAACAAGGTAGTTATTAAGTGATTTGTGCCTCATTTCACGGTCTTTTTTGCCACTGTTGTTGAGTGAATCACTGCAATTGTTAAGTGAATCATGCGGTCGTTAAGCAAATCCGGCTTTCCCCATTGACTTTGTTTGTTGGAAGCTGGCTGGGAAGGGTTACAAATGGGGATCACGTGACCCCAGGACACTGCAACAGTCATAAGTACATGCCAGTTGCCAAGTGCCTGAATTTTGATCATGTGACCATAGAGATGCTGCGACGGTCGTAAGTGTGCAACCAGTCATTAATCATTTTTTTCAGTACTGTTGTAACTTTGGTCACTAACAAATCAAGGACTAGATAGATAGATTAGATAGATAGATGGATGATAGGTAGGTAGATAGATAGATAGATAGATAGATAGATAGATAGATAGATAGATAGATAGATAGATAGATAATTTTGCATAAATGGATTAAACTGGTACAATAAATGCATTTTTCTAACTGGTTTCTGATCAGTTAAAAGGCTCCACAACCTCATTTTAGTGTGACTGGAAGGGAGAAGAAAGTGTAAACAATTTTAAAAATATTTCATTTTTAAGTTCATTTTTCCCAGACGTGGAACTTAAGAGTATGTAAGAACAGGTAGTCTTTGACTTACGACCACAATTGACCCAATTTCTGTATCTAAATGAGGCAATTGATAAGTGAATTTTGAGCGAAAGAAAGAACGAGAGAGAGAGAGAGAAAAAGGGAGAGGGAGAGAGAGAGAAGAGAGAGAGAAAGAGTGGGAAAGAGAGAGAGAGAGAGGAAGAGAGAAACAGATGCCAGATAGGAGGCAATGAATCCTAACATCTGGGGGTGGATTTTCAAACAATACACACAGAGAAAATGGTGCCCCTGCTGTTCTGCTTCCCTTTAAGTTATAAAAGTTCTGTTTTCACTTTGAAAATAGCTTTTTTTTTTCAAACAACACAATCAAAGCAGCATCAACTTTAAAAAGCGTGCTGAAACATCTTGCGCACTTTCTCAAAAAAAGACGCTGTAACATTGCCCGCAGGAACTGAGTGATGGGCATGCCACAGCCTCCTGGGACTTGAAAGGTTGCAGCAGATACCAAAACAGGACAGGTGAGATTTTGTGCACAGATCGACAAAAAAAGGAGGACGCTCTCTTTGATATTGGGAAAGGAAGCGATTGAAGAGCTAGCTGTCCCCCCCCCCCCGGGGAGAATCTTCATGCTCTC
>NW_027673316.1:0-2500 GCF_964194415.1 Vipera berus
AGCCGGCATTTTTTAATAGGGGAGGACTTCAACTCCCAGAATCCTCCAGCTGGCCTGCTTTAATAGGGATGGAATTCCCTAGCCAGCTTGATTTAAGAGGGGTTGGACTTCCACTCCCAGAATCCCCCAGCCACAGTGCTTTAAGAAGGGGGATGTCAACTCCCAGAACCCCCTCAGCTGTCATGCTTTAAGTGGGGTGGACTTCCACTCCCAGAATCCCCTCAGCTGGCATGCTTTAAGAGGGAAGGACTTCAATTCCCAGAATTCCCTGCCCAGCTTGATTTAAGAGGGGTGGACTTGCACTCACAGAAACCCCCATCCACAATGCTTTAAGAGGGGGGATGTCAACTCCCAGAATTCCCTCAGCTGTCATGCTTTAAGTGGGGTGGACTTCCACTCCCAGAATCCCCCAGCTGGCATGCTTTAAGAGGGAAGGACTTCAAATTCCCAGAATTCCCTGGCTAGCTTGATTTAAGAGGGGTGGACTTGCACTCCCAGAATCCCCCAGCCACAATGCTTTAAGAGGGGGGACTTCAAGTCCCAGAATCCCCTCAGCTGTCATGCTTTAAGTGGGGTGGACTTCCACTCCCAGAATCCCCTCAGCTGTCGTGCTTTAAGAGGGAAGGACTTCAATTCCCAGAGTTCCCTGGCCAGCTTGATTTAAGAGGGGTGGACTTGCACTCCCAGAATCCCCTAGCCACAATGCTTTAAGAGGGGGGACGTCAACTCCCAGAATTCCCTCAGCTGTCATGCTTTAAGTGGGGTGGACTTCCACTCCCAGAATCCCTCAGCTGGCATGCTTTAAGAGGGAAGGACTTCAAATTCCCAGAATTCCCTAGCTGGCTTGATTGAAGATTGGGGGGTTTCAACTCCCAGAATCCCCCAGTCAGTCATGCTTTAAAAAGGGAGGGCTTCTGCTCCCAGAATTCCTGCTTTAAGGGGGGGGGAACTTCCTCTCAGTTTGCTGCCCAAGGAACCCTGGGAGTTGAAGTCCACCCATCTCCCAAGTTTACATTGGAGCTACCTCAGAGCTGTCGGATTTTCTATTTCTGGCTTCGGATTCAGTTACTTGAAAATTCCTGACAGGAGGAATTTGGCTCCACCAGCCCCGGAGTGTGTCCTCTGTGTCCTTTGCCTTACACCGATGAGTAAGCTCCGAGTTCCACCGAGTCTTCTCGGAGTAGCAGGGACTCCTCAAACAGAAAGGAAACAAACCAAGATGGCGCTTCAAGCACCTTTAGCAATTCCAGATCAGGGTTTAAAATTCGGCAATTAGCTATTTCATTTATTTGTCATGCAGGTGGATCCTCGGCTTAACGACCAGAGGTCAGCCCCAAATTTCTGTCGTTAAGCGGCACAGTTCTCCAGTCAACTTTGCCCCCTTTTACGACCTTCCTTGCCACCGTCGTTAAGTGAATCGCCGGAGCGCTTCAGTTAGTCACCCGGTCGTCAAGTCAACCTGCCTTCTTTCCCCCATTGACTTTGCTGGTCAGGCAGCCGCAACACAAGGAAGTCGCCCGATCCCGCGAGGCTGCGGCCGTCATAAATACGAGTCGGTTGCCGAGGGTCTGAATTTTGATCACGTGGACCCCCGGGACACTGCGACCGTCGTAAATACGAGTCAGTTGCCAAGCATCTAAATTTTGATCACGTGACTAGGGACACTGCGACCCGTCATAAATGCGAGTCGGCTGCCAAGCGTCTGAATTTTGATTCCATGGAGCGATGGTCGTAAGATTGGAAAGCGGGCATAAGTCCCTTTTTTCCAGCGCCGGTGGAACTTTGAACGGTTGCTAAACGAAACTGTCGTAAGTCGAGGATGATTTGTGGGCTGTTTTTGTTTTTTTTTTAATTAAGGAAATCCTCAGTTGTCGAAAAAGTGATTTAAGGCATTGAAAGTGGGAGGGAATTTTTTTTTTAAAAGCAATTTGATACAGAGAAAATCCGGGAAGAAAGTCCTTGACTTACGACGATTGGTTGAGTTGCTGTTGGAAATTAGAATGGCATTGAAGAAAGGGACTTAACGACCATTTTTCACAGCATTCCCGTGGTCACCTGATGCAAATTCAGACGCTCGGCAGCCGACTCGCATTTACGACGGTCGCAGTGTCCCAGAGTCGCATGGTCAAAATTCAAAGGCTTCTTGACTCGTATTTACGACGGTCACAGTGTCCCGGGGTCACCTGATACCCTCCCACTTTCAATACAGTCCTTAAGCTGCCTTAAATCACTTTTTTTGACAACTGAGGATTTCCTTAATTAAAAAAAGCGACCTTCGGACAAGCCAAGTCAATGCGGGGAGCCGGAATTCATTTAACGGACGTGTGACTGCAGCGCTTCACTTAACAACGGCAACGCGCCAGGTTGCGACGTAGGGCCAAACTCCCCCACCGTCTTGCTCAGCAATGGAAGCTTCGTAAGTCGGGGACAAGCTCCGTTTGTGAAACCGCTGCGGTCGTAACTTGGAAAAAACGGTCCTGGGTCCCCGCCCCCAGTGCGA
>NW_027673316.1:10000-17500 GCF_964194415.1 Vipera berus
CTGGATGACCTCCGAGGTCCCTTCCAACTCTGTCCCTCTTAGGATTGTGTAAGGGTCTCTTGCTTGAGCAGGGGGCTGGATTAGATGACCTCCGAGGTCCCTTCCAACTCTGATACTCTATGATTCTGTAAGCATCTCCTGCCTGAGCAGAGGGTTGGACTAGATGACCTCCAAGGTCCCTTCCAACTCTGATACTCTATGATTCTGTAAGGATCTCCTGCCTGAGCAAGGGTTTGGACTGGATGACCTCCGAGGTCCCTTCCAACTCTATCCCTCTTAGGATTGTGTAAGGGTCTCCTGCTTGAACGGGGCTGGATTAGATGACCTCCGAGGTCCCTTCCAACTCTGATACTCTATGATTCTGTAAGCATCTCCTGCCTGAGCAGGGGGGTTGGACTAGATGACCTCCAAGGTCCCTTCCAACTCTGATACTCTATGATTCTGTAAGGATCTCCTGCCTGAGCAAGGGTTTGGACTGGATGACCTCCGAGGTCCCTTCCAACTCTATCCCTCTTAGGATTGAGTAAGGGTCTCCTGCTTGAACGGGGCTGGTTTAGATGACCTCCGAGGTCCCTTCCAACTCTGATACTCTATGATTCTGTAAGCATCTCCTGCCTGAGCAGGGGGGTTGGACTAGATGACCTCTGAGGTCCCTTCCAACTCTGTCCTTCTATGATTCCGTAAGGGCCTCCTGCTTACATTCGTTCCTTGGCCGTGCGGTTTATTCAAGCAAGAAACTAGAATTAGAAACTCATTTTTTCCACCCTGTTATTATTATATATATTTTTTTGAATCATCACTTTTTTTTAATAACAGTCTGTCATCCAGCTTATAAAACGACGGCCTTTTTAATTGCTAGGATCAAATTCAGCGAGGTTTAGGCTGGGCGCACTTAGTAATTTCTCCCCGGAAAACGATCCTTTATAATTAACAGGAGAGGGGGGGAAAAAAAGCCTGGCGAAGTCGCCTTGCTTTTTCCTTGCCGGTGGAAATCACAGGATGCCGTCCTGGACTTACGACGGTTTATTTAGCGACCGTCCCACGTCACAACGCCACTGGGAAAAGTGAGTGAGGACTGGTTTAGAATGGCTTTGAAGAAAGGGATCGTTTTGCACACTGAGCGACCGTCGCAGCGTGTACACACACACGAACACACACACACACACGCACGGTCACTGGCTCCTATTTATGACGGTCGGGGTGTTCCCCTTTGTGACCGTCGGACCCACAAAGCCAAGCGGGAAGACAGATTTGTTTGACGACCGTGTGGCTGATTAACATCTGCGAGGATTCGTTGGAAGGTCCAAAAACGGGGCAAAACTCACATAATTACTCGCTTAAGGACAGAAATGGACGTAGGTCGAGGACGACCCGCGTGGCAAGATCGCGTCCCGTGCTTCCTCTTTCTCGGGCGGGAGAATTCAAATCTGGAGCTACTTGGAATATGTGGTTGTTGAACAGGCATTTGCCTGGAATGATATGGGGGTCTCCTGCTGGAGCAGGGGGATGGACTAGATGACCTCCAAGGTCCCTTCCAACTCTTGTCAGTGTATGATTCGGTAAGGGGCTCCTGCTTCACCAGAAGGCTGGACTAAATGACCTCTAAGGTCCCTTCCAGCTCTTATTCTGTAAGGGGCCCCTGCTTGAGCAGGGGGTTGGACTGGATGACCTCCAGGGTCCCTTCCAACACTGTTATTCGATGATTCTGCAAGGGTATCCTGGTCGAGCAGGGGGTTGGACTAGATGACCTCCAGGGTCCCTTCCAACACTGTTATTCCATGATTCTGCAAGGGTATCCTGGTCGAGCAGGGGGTTGGACTAGATGACCTCAAGGGTCCCTTCCAACACTGTTATTCCATGATTCTGTAAGGGTCTCCTGCCTGAGCAGGGGGTTGGACTGGATGATCTCCGAGGTCCCTTCCAACTCTGTCATGCTATGATTCTGTTAGGGTCTGCTGCTTGAGCAGGGGGCTGGACTAGATGACCTCCGAGGTCCCTTCCAACCACATGATAATGTGCAGTTGAGAAGCTTTGGAGCAGAACCCTGCATTTAAAGTTTTGGCTCTTATTTGAAGCGGAAATACACAAATTATTGCCTGTTGTTTTCTTAAACCTGTCCAGACCCATCCTAAAGTTCTTGGTTGTCTGGAATACAGGCAGTTTTCCCACTCACCACCCTACAACTGAGCCCGGAACGTCCGTCGTTAAGTGAGACATTTGTTTTGCTCTGTTTTTTGACAATCCTTGCCCCAAGGTGTTAAATAATAACGATAACGATGATAAATCAAGTTGGAAGGGAACTTGGAGGTCATCTAGTCCAACCCCCGGCTGAGGCAGGAGATCCTTACAGAATCACAAAATGATCGAGGTGGAAGGGACTTGGGAGGTCATCTAGTCCAACCCCCTGCTCAGTCAATCCCCCCCTCAGTGAATCCCTGCAGTCACTCGGTCGTTAAGCGAATCCGGATTCCCCCATTGACTTTGCTCGTCAGAAGGTCGCGAAAGGGGATCACGTGATTCCCCCACCACCAGGACACCGCGACCGTCACAAATGTGAGTCAAGCATCTGAAGTTTGACCCCAGGACCCCAGGCGTCGTAAGTACGAATGACGGCCGCCACGTCCCTTTTTTTTAGTCCGTGATAACTTTGAGCGGTCACTAAATGAATTATCATCAGTCCAGGATTGCATCTATCTCCTTCCAAGCCGACATGGAGAAATGTCGGCTTGTTTGTAGCCAGGATTAGAGCCGTTCGTCGCCCCCCAAATCGAGATATTTTGGGACACTCTGAATGAATAATCCCCCAAAAGGAAGCGGAAAACCTCTGGGGGGGAAAAATTAAAGGAAATAACTCGGAATATTGTTCGGAAAAAGGAACAATCGTCGCCTGCCAAGAGATCCAGGTGGAATTGCGGATGTCAAAAATAATAAAATTTAAAAAAAAGGAAAATGGATTTTCAAAACAATAATATCAGATCTGGGCTAATGGGAAAGTCGGCCTCAGTTTCCCGTCTATATTTGCGAATTTCCTCCTTATTTTTCTTTTCTTTCTTTCTTTTTTTCCCCTGAAAAATTTCCCTTCCTTCAGATGCTTCAAAAAGGGGAAGTTGGATATGATTTTTCTCCGATTTGCTTTTTTTTGGGTTTTTTTTAAAACAAGCTTTAAAATGCAAGAAGTCCTCAACTTATGACCGCAATGGAGCCCGAAACAGTGTTTGAGGGAGTGTTGCCTGAGATTTCTTGCCCCGTTGTTAAGTGAATCAGTGCATTTGGAGGACATGTCTTGCTCTCGTTGTTAAGTGAATCAGTGCAGGTGTGAAGTGAGTCAGCTGGTTGCTAAGTGAATCACTGCCGTTGTTAAGTTAGTCACGCAGTAGTTAAGTGAATCGTTTGTCTGAAATAGTGAAGACTGTCCTGTTTGAGCAGGGGGTTGGACTGGATGACCTCCAAGGCCCCTTCCAAGTCTGTCCTCCTATGATTCAGTAAGGGTTTCCTGCCTGAGCAGGGGGCTGGACTGGATGACCTCCAAGGTCCCTTCCAACTCTGTCATTCTATGATTCTGGAAGGGTCTCCTGCCCGAACAGGGGGCTGGACTAGATGACCTCCAAGGTCCCTTCCATTTCTGTCATTCTATGATTCTGTAAGGGTCTCCTGCCCGAACGGGGCTGGACTAGATGATCTCCAAGGTCCCTTCCAATTCTGTCCTCCTATGATTCTGTAAGGGTTTCCTGCCTGAGTAGGGGGCTGGACTAGATGACCTCCAAGGTCCCTTCCAAGTCTGTTCTTCTATGATTCTGTAAGGGTCTCCTGCCTGAGCAGGGGGTTGGACTGGATGACCTCCAAGGTCCCTTCCAAGTCTGTTCTTCTATGATTCTGTAAGGGTTTCCTGCCTGAGCAGGGGGTTGGACTGGATGACCTCCAAGGTCCCTTCCAAGTCTGTTCTTCTATGATTCTGTAAGGGTTTCCTGCCTGAGCAGGGGGTTGGACTGGATGACCTCAAAGGTCCCTTCCAAGTCTGTTCTTCTATGATTCTGTAAGGGTTTCCTGCATGAGCAGGGGGTTGGACTGGATGACCTCAAAGGTCCCTTCCAATTCTTTCATTATATGATTCTGTAAGTGTTTCCTGCCTGAGCAGGGGGTTGGACTAGATGACCTCCAAGGTCCCTTCCATTTCTGTCATTCTATGATTCTGTAAGGGTTTCCTGCCCGAACAGGGGGCTAGACTAGATGACCTCCAAGGTGCCTTCCAAGTCTGCCCTTCTATGATTCAGTAAGGGTCTCCTCTCTGAGCAGGGGGTTGGACTGGATTACCTCCAAGGTCCCTTCCAAGTCTGTTCTTCTATGATTCTGTAAGGGTCTCCTGCTTGAGCAGGGGGTTGGACTGGATGACCTCCAAGGTCCCTTCCAACTCTGTCCTATGATTCAGTAAGGGTCTCCTGCCTAAGCAGGGGGCTGGACTAGATGACCTCCAAGGTCCCTTCCAATTCTGTCCTCCTATGATTCTGTAAGGGTTACCTGCCTGAGAAGGGGGTTCAACTGGATGACCTTCAAGATCCCTTCCAAGTCTGTCATTCTATGATTCTGGAAAGGTCTCCTGTTTGAGCAGGGGGCTGGACTAGATGACCTCCAAAGTCCCTTCCAACTCTGTCATTCTATGATTCTGGAAAGGTCTCCTGTTTGAGCAGGGGGTTGGATTCTGTAAGGGTTTCCTGCCTGAGCAGGGGGCTGGACTAGATGACCTCCAAGGTCCCTTCCAACTCTGTCATTCTCTGATTCTGGAAAGGTTTCCTGCCTGAACAGGGGGCTGGACTAGATGACCTCCAATGGCCCTTCCAACTCTGTCATTCTATGATTCTGTAAGGGTTTCCTGCCCGAACAGGGGGCTGGACTAGATGACCTCCGCGATCCCTTCCGACACTGTCCTTCTAAATGATTCCGTAAGGGTCTCCCGCTTGAGCAGGGGGTTGGACTAGATGACCTCCGAGGTCCCTTCCAACTCACTCCTTCGGTGAAAAACGACCTTTGGGACCGTGAGCCGATCCAACGCCGCCTGGCGACCGTGCAGATCTTTCGAAACCGACGCACGCGTCAGTCAGACCCACCTTCCACCCTCGTGCGATGGGGTTGTTCGCCCTCTCCGGAGCGAGGAGTTCTGGATTCGAGGTTCTGCTGTTTTGTTTGGTTGTTTTTCCACCCCTACCCCGCCAAGCCTGCCTCGGCGTTGCCGTGCCGCTCGCTTCTTTCCCCCTCCGGGAGCCGCGAAAACCTCGGAGACCTCGTCTCCTTGGTTCTCCTCTTTCCGTTCCGGGTGTTTATCCCGGCTTCTCGCCCTGCTTGCTTCGACGTCGCGGCTCCTCCGGCCCTCGTGGAAAACGTACTGCTTGCTCTCTTTCCTCGGGACCGAAGCTTTTCTGCTCGGGGCTGAACTACTGTGTGTGTGTGGGGGGGGGGGTTTCCCCTGGGGATCTCGGAACTTGGGGAGGGGGAGGCGTTCTTGCGGACGTCGCGTGACCGAACGAAGGAACATCATCAGGGCGAGAAGGGAGGGAGGGGTGGTGGCGGAAGAGGACGACGGAGAAGAGAAGGGGGAGGTAGAGGAAAAAAGAAGAAGGATTAAGAACGACCGTGGGGGTCCCTGGTGCTCTCGGAACTTGGGGGTGGATGGGGGTGTTCTCGCAGACGTCTCGTGACCGAACTAGGGATAGAAAGCGGGGGGGGGGAGGAAGAGGAGGAAGACAAAGCGGAGGAAGAGAGGAAGGAAGGGGAGGAGGAGGAGGAATGACTGGGGTCCTTGGTGTTTTGGAGTTGGGGGGGTTTGTAGCAGACGTCGGAGGACCGAAGTACGGAACATCGTCTGTGCTAGAAGGGTGGGGGGTTTGTGAAGAGGAGGAGGAGGAGCAGAAAGAGGAGGAGGGTCCTTGGTGCTCTCTGACCTTGAGTGGTTTTCTTGCCGACGTTTTATGACCAAACGAGAAACACCGTCTGTGCTAGAAGGGAGGAGGAGGAGGAGGAGGAGGAAGTAGAGGAGGAAAGAAAGAAAGAAAAAGGAAAGGAAAGGAAAGAAAGAAAGAAAGAAAGAAAGAAAGAAAGAAAGAAAGAAAGAAAGAAAGAAAGAAAGAAAGAAGAGAAAGGATTGTGGGGTCCCTGGTGCTCTCTGAGCTGGCTGGTTTCCTTGCAGACTTCTCGTGACCCAACTAGGGAACGTCATCAGGGCTAGAAGGGAGGAGGAAGAGGAGGAGGACGACGACTGTGGGGTCTTTGGTCCTCTCTGAGATTGGTGGTTTCCTTGCAGACGTTTCGTGACCCAACTGGGGAACGTCATCAGGGCTAGAAGGAGGGAGGAGGAGGAGGACGACGACGACTGTGTGGGTCCTTGGTGATCTCTAAGCTGGGTGGTTTCCTTGCAGACGTCTCGTGACCCAACTAGGGAATGTCATCAGTGCTAGAAGGGAGGAGGAGGAGGAGGAGGACTATGGGGTCCTTGGTCCTCTCTGAGATTGGTGGTTTCCTTGCAGACATTTTGTGACCCAACTAGGGAACGTCTTCAGGGCTAGAAGGAGGGAGGAGGAGGAAGGAAGGAAGGAAGGAAGGAAGGAAGGAAAGAAAGAAAGAAGGACGGACCCCGAGCTGCGTGCTTTCCTTCCAGACATTTCGTGACCCAACTAGAGAAACATCATCAGTGCTAGACGTGAGAGGGGGTTGGAGAGAGGAGGAGGAGGAGGAGGAAGACTGCGTAGTCCTTTGTACGCTCTGAGCTTGGTGGTTTCCTTGAAGACTTTCCATTACCTAACTAGATAACATCAGTGCTAGAAGGGACCGGGGGGCGGGGCGGGGTAGTTTACGTGGAAGAGGAGGAGAAAGACTGTGGGGTCCTTGGTACCTTCTGAGCTTGGTAGTAAGTACAAGGACCGGTTGTTAGTCCCTTTTTTCGGGGCTGTTGTAACTTTGAACGATTGCTAAATGGAACGGTGGTAGTTTCAGGGTCACCTGTAGTGGGCCCTGAAAAAAGATTAGGAGAATTCTGCGGTGGGAGGACTAGCAGCCCCCAGGGGTCACGAGTTCAAACGGGCCTCACCCTTGAATCCTTACGTAGCCACGAGGGAACTAAATCCAACTCTCTTTGAGAGTCCTCTTGAGCCTTATTTTAACTATCTAACTAGAGGCCCACTTTTAGTTGAAAGCTTCCTGTGCATAGGCTTTCGGCAATAAACCAATTTTGTTGATAGCTTCCTGTGCGCAGGTTTCGCCAATAAACCAGTTTAGTTGAAAGCTTCCTGTGCACAGGCTTTCGGCAATAAACCGGTTTAGTTGAAAGCTTTGCGTGCACAGGTTTCGCCAATAAACCAGTTTAGTTGAAAGCTTCCTGTGCATAGGCTTTCAGCAATAAACCAGTTTAGTTGAAAGCTTTGCGTGCTCAGGCTTTCGGCAATAAAACAGTTTATTTGAAAGCTTCCTGTGCACAGGCTTTCGGCAATCAACCGGTTTAGTTGAAAGCTTTGC
>NW_027673315.1:0-22045 GCF_964194415.1 Vipera berus
GCATAATTCATTTATCACTGCTGTCTATCATTCCCCAAAATTTAAATAACACTGAAGTTTCATTCTACGTTCTTTGAAGCCACCAATTAATTTCATGCAACCAACAAAATTCTAAATATGTTGCTTAAAAATAAACATGAAGGTACAGTATATATATAAGAACACATATGTTTTGCCCATGCAAAGTTTTAGGTCAGTATGTGACATCTCTACTTTAAAAAATTATCCCAGCCTAATAAGGTAGAGGTTGGTGTTATTAATCAACATGCCTATAAGCTGAAGAATGGCCTGTCATGCATTAGAGCATTTACTGAGATTTTTTCTGCAACGTAGGTCCCACCCATCATCATCCAAATGTTAGTATCTTAATGAGTAATTCAGATCCTGTTCCTCTTTATTCATGGAGGTAATTGAAATGAAAGATGTGATTTGTTATTATAAAACCGACACAAATTAGACTCTCTGAGACTAGCACATCTTTATCTTCAAAGCAATTATTACCCCATTTGTTCCACCATCTAAATTGTAACTCCAATTTGGGTCAAAGATTGGACAGCCATAACACTGCGATCAAGACAATAGGCCAGAATTCTGGTTTCAGAGAGAAGTTTCTTTCTACAATAAACCATTATACATTAGAAAGAGTTAAATTTAATTGGGAAAAGGAATCCAATTTGAAAAAAAAGCAGAGCCCATGCTTCATTTGATAGAGTAATTCTAGTAGCCACAGGGAATAAAAATGATATTAAAAGGACCTAAAGATGACCTTTTTAAACTAAGATTGGACAAACATTTCCCTCAACTCTTCACTTTTGTATTGCTGATTGCTGGGTTTTGGCACAAAAATGGCAGGTATAGAAACAGGATATCTGCATAAAGTAATCTTGCCAAAATTGTGAACTCTTCCATAACATCCTTTTGCTGATCAGAGCATTAGGGTTATGCTTTCCAGTCAATTGGGCTGCTTCTAGGAAACTGCCTTGGCCAGTATTAAGTGTTGCAGCTGGCTAATTAAGTCCAATTAGTCAAAAAGTACTGGATGCTCCTATATCTGCCAAGCCTTCCTAGAATCATGAGGTCTTTTCCACTGTACTTCTGCTTAGGACTATTTCTCAGTTCTCTTGCCTTTGAGCTATTGGGAAGCACCACTGCTTGTCAACTGTACTACTTCGCACCTGCTGCTGCTGCTGCTCCTCTTATCTCTGAAACCTTCAGTTCTTCTCTATAACTAACTAACTTGATTCTCCAGTTGTTGTTCCTAGTCTTTATTTCTTTTCTTTTCTTGGCCTCCTCTTCCTCTTTGACTCTTCCTCCTCTCTTCTGTCAACCCACTTCTTTCCTCAATCTCTACCAAATAAGGAAACTTATGCAAAACAAAATGGGGTAATTGGAACAAAGATATTCTCTTTGTCATTCATCTTTTCTTTCACATGCTATCAAATTAGTCTGGAATCTGTCATTTAAATCTATTATTCAATAAACCGAAGAGAATTTCATCTTAATTTATCAATAGCCTTTCAAATACTTGAGGAATACTTATATACTCTAACATGAGTTGCAACTTAATTAATATTTGATATAGATCAAATCAAATGATATAAGATATAAATCAAATAAATACTATCTTGAGTGGGAGGCACTGTTTTACAGTGGTTCTCCTCCTATCTCCTGGGCCGTTCGCAGTCGGTGTTGACGGGAGGGCAGAGGTCCGCCACACGGTCTCTCGTTTGTGGAGTCCCTCAGGGGTCAGTCCTCTCTCCCCTCTTGTTCAACATCTATATGAAGCCACTAGGCAAGCTCATTCGTGGTTTTGGGGTGGGGTATCATCAGTATGCTTAGGAGGCCCTCTCTGTGGGAGCGCACTGGACGGAGGGACGTTGACGCTGTCAGCAGGTGATTCCTAAGGTACTCCGGACCCATGCCATGTAGGGCTTTGAAAACCATTACCAGCACCTTGAATCTTATCCGGAGGACAACGGGGAGCCAATGCAGTTCACGGAGTAGGGGTGTAACATGGGAGTATCGGGAGACTCCCAACACAACTCTCGCGGCTGCATTCTGTACCAGTTGGAGCCTCCGAGTGGTCCTCAAGGGCAGCCCCATGTAGAGAGCATTGCAGTAGTCTAAACGAGAGGTCACGAGTGCATGAGTGACCGTACGTAGGGCATCTCGGTCTAGATAAGGCCGTAATTGGCGGACCAGGCGAACCTGGGAAAAGGCTCCCCTAGTCACAGCTGTTATGTGGTCTTCCAAGGAAAGCTGTGAATCTAAGAGGACTCCCAAGTTGTGGGCCCTATCTGTGGGGGGTAATAACTTACCCCTTATAGAAAGAGATGGAATGTTCTGAATATCTCGAGATGCCGGTACGTACAGCCACTCAGTCTTGTCGGGGTTGAGTTGAAGCCTGTTCTTCCCCATCCAGACCCGAACTGCTTCTAGGCAACGGGCCATCACATCAAGGGCATCACTGAGGTGGTTTGGGGTCGAAATAAAAAGCTGGGTATCATCAGCGTACTGGTGATACCCGACTCCAAAACCACGAATGATCTCACCCAGCGGCTTCATGTAGATGTTGAACAGGAGAGGCGAGAGGACCGACCCCTGAGGGACTCCACAAGTGAGAGGCCTCGATCTCGATCTCTGCCCTCCTGTTAATACCGACTGCGAGCGTCCCATGAGATAGGAGGAGAACCACTGGAGAACCGTGCCTCCCACTCCCAATCCCCTGAGACGCTGCAGTAAGATACCATGGTCGATGGTATCAAAAGCCGCTGAGAGGTCTAGGAGAACTAGGACAGAGGAACAGCCTCTGTCCCGAGCTCTCCAGAGATCATTTATTAGTGCGACCAATGCCGTGTCTGTGCTGTGTCCGGGCCTGAAACCCGATTGGTATGGGTCCAGATAGTCAGTTTCCTCCAGAACCGAAGGGAGCTGATGTGCCACCACACTCTCAACAACCTTAGGAAGAAAGCACAGGTTGGAGACCGGACGAAAGTTGTTTAATATAGTTGGGTCCAAGGTAGGCTTCTTGAGGACAACCCTCACTCAGGGAGGCGGATATCACCGTCTGGAGCCAGATTCGTGTTCCCTCTCGAGCAGAATAAACCAGCCAAGAAGGGCACGGATCTAATAAACAAGTGGTGGAGCTCAGTTTCCTCATAATTCTGTCCACTTCCTTTGGGGTCACAGGATCAAACTCGTCCCATTTAACATCGACGAGATCACCCATGTTCTGATCGTTAGACTCTGCCCAGTCGGAGTCTAAGCCGGTCCGAATCCGAGTGATTTTGTCTGACAGATGTTGGCAAAACTCCTCGGCACGACCCTGTAAGGGATCCTCCCTTACCTCTTGATTAAGCAGGGAGCAAGTTATCTTAAACAAGGTGGCCGGGCGATTATCTGCGGATGCAATGAGTGTAGCGAAGTAATTGGACCTCGCCATCCTCATTGCTGCGAGATAAGATCTAGTAAAGGATCTTAGACGTGATCAGTCGGATTCAGATAGGGTAGATCTCCAACGGCTCTCTAGGCCCCGTCTCCGATGCTTCATCTCCCGTAGCTCCATGGAAAACCATGGAGCGAACTGGGATCTGCATCGGGTCAGGGGCCGCAAGGGAACAACTAGGTTAAGTGCATCCATGGCAGCCTTTTCCCAGGCTTCCACTAAGGCATCAACCGAGCTGTGAGCAAAGGAGGCAGGTGGAGACCCCAGTGCTGCCTGGAACTTCTCAGGGTTCATTAAGTGCCTGGGACGGAACCATCTTGATGGTTCCACAACTCCACAATGAGGGGTGGCATAGTAGAAGACCAGTCTCAGGAGATGATGATCGGTCCATGACAGGGGTGTAATAATAGGGGAACCCCCACCAAGATCATCTAACCGTCGTCTAGATAGAAAAACCAAATCAAGTGTGTGGCCTCCTACATGAGTCAGGCCCTGAATTACTTGTATCAGGTCCATGGCCGTCATGGAAGCCATGAACTCTCGGGCTAACTCAGATGATCCTCCTAGGGATGGTAGGTTGAAGTCACCCAAAACTATAAACTTGGGGAATTCAACCACTAGCCCCGAGAGGATATCGAGAAGCTCAGGCAGGGCCATTGCTGTGCGACTAGGCGGAATGTATATCAGCAATAAGCCTAGCTGTGACCTAGGGCCACATCTTAGGAGCCACATCTTAGGGCCACATCTAAGGGAACACCTGCTGCCAGCATCAACTTCCCATCGTCCTGTGCGCTCCCACAGGGAGGGCCTTCTCAGGGTACTGCCGGTTAAGGAATGCCGGTGGGTTATTCCCAGGGGAAGGGCGTTCTCTGTGGGCGCGCTGGCTCTATGGAACCAACTTCCCACAGAACTCAGGACTGCCCCCGACCTTCGCTCATTTCGCCGGGACTTGAAAACCTGGTTCTTCAAGCTGTTTGGCCCAGACTGAGGGGTTTTAATTTAATTTAATTTAATTGGGTTTTAGTTTAACTTCAGGGACTGTAATTTAATTAATAGTTTTAATTGATTTTAATTTGTATACTATGTATTTTAATTTCCCTGTAAACCGCCCTGAGTCCTACGGGAATAGGGCGGTATATAAATTTAAATAATAAATAAATAAATAATATATGAGCAGCCAGCAAGCGTGTGCACGTGTACGTAGCTCCATTTGTATAAACAGCATGCATGCATGCCTGCTGCTCACAGAAATGGAGCACACACAGACATGTTTGCTCACTGCTCATACAAGTGAGGAAGTGCGTGTGCATACCAGCCATTTCTCTGGCCCAGTTACAATGTTCTCATGGCCCACTGGTGGGCTGCGGCCCACAGGTTGGGGATCCCTGTATTAACTAGTTCTACCTATGTACCCCAGGGTAAACCTCATTTGATCCAAGAATTTTCAACTCATTCAAATTAAATAAATATTCTCTAATCCTGTTTCTACCAGTCTCAAGATTCATCCTGACTCTTTCCAGTTGCCTGATGAGACATAACGTTTTCTTGGTTACTTGTAACTATTTGGCTGTTATAATTGAACAATAGTTTTTTTTTCCTTTCATTTTGTAAATAATACATAATTCTTTTGGTTCTCATAGTTATAAGCAAACTGTTTAACTTAATGTCTATTCCATGTCTTTCTTAAACTCTACAATTTTTCAGCCTGATTAGCAACCTATCTTTTATTTTCTGATATGCTACACACCAGAAAAGTTTCTTTCATCATTCCCTTGTTTTGTATCCCAAATAAGTTCTCATTTCTGTATCTCTCCATAATCTCCATACAATTCTGGAATAGCAAAAGCCATAAGGGATCAATTTTCCCAATGTGGAATTGGGATATTTGCTCCATTTAATTCCTCCAACATTTTTCATCAAAATGCCTGCACATATGGATTGGCTTAACATGAGTGAATGATTATGTGCTATGCCTCCTTGTGCCTAAGAATTTAGAGCCCAGGAGACAAAGAGATTGTTGAAAGGGAAATAGAAGGGTATGTAATTAGGATTAATGGGATGACATTAGGCAAAGGAAAATTTACACTGTATCAGGAAGAAAGAAAAACGACCTGACAGTGATATTTATGAGTCTGAAGACTGATGCCCCAAGGGAAATAGCTTGAATTGCTTAATTTATTTAATCTTTTCTATCAGACTGTCCTGAATGCTCATTTAAAAGATCCCCAATTTCATGAATGCATGTTGTAATCAAACAGTAGTCTTATCTTGTCCAGATGAGAAAAAGAAACTATGACATACATGGCTAATCAAAATAGAATTTCAGCGTGGTAATTCATTCCATAGTTGTGTGAATAGAAATAGTTTAAGGCTGTGACTACTTATCAGCAGAATTAAGTTCTGCACTTTGAACTGAATTATGAAACACAAAGCATTAGAGAGGTTTTTAGATATAAAATCATGAGTTGCTAAATTCAGTGACTCATTTCATTATTGTCATGGCTCACTTGCTGCAATTCTATACTATTTTGCCTTGGACTTATGCAACTTACTTTCATGTAGGGAGAATAAGTAGAATATACCCTAGAAGCAAAATAAATGCATAGAACAGTTCAGATCTAATTTCTGGTTATTCCCGATCCAATTTAAACATTGCTTTCACACATTAATATTTTAATCTTAAAAAATGCAGTGAATTCAGGCTTATAATTAATATCAGTTTTAAACATTTTATAGGATTTCTTTTAAAATCTCTGAAACATTGTTAATACTGTACCAAATAGCATTTATAAGAGTCTTGCAGCACTTTGGGGAAAAAAGGTGCTTTAGGTGTTTTAAAATTGGACTCCCACAGCATGTTTCCACAAAAATATACAGTATAGCTACCTTAAAGAGTTGCAGATAAGTATTACCGGTAAGTTTGCATTCTTGAAGACTTTAAAACACCTTTTTGGAATCAAAGTGCTGCCCTGCTTTAATACGCATCAAGTCCAAACCATAATACATAAATATTCAAAATTAATTAATAATCTCCATAGTTGGTGAATTTAAGAAATTTTTTTAACACCTAAGCAAATTTCTGGTTCACATACTGTGCTAATATACTTTACTGGCTTTGGTTTATTGCACTGTGGTTAGTAAGTCATGGTTATGAAATGTGAAGTCAGCCAGAAAGAGAATCAGAAATTGAAGAATTATGTTCTAGGTAATTAAGCTGGTAAAAGTGACAATGATATTTGCAAAGCATGATAGTTCTGGATCAGAAGGGACAATCTGTCAGAAAGGAAGATAGATATTTGAATGGCATTTTTGTAGTGATTCATATTCTTTCCAAGAATTTCTAATGTTTATTGTAGTCAATATACTGGTTAGTCATGAAAGTACGTAATGGTGTAAATTTGACTCTCTGTCTCACTTTGAAACTTTTAGCAGCAACCAGAGCACTAACATCCCAGGATAACTTCATCTGGCTTTTGCTACAGATGAGCTGGAGAGATACTCCTGAATTCTAGTATTCAAACATTAATTAGAGCAAGATGGAATCCAGCTGGTGGCACTGTGCTGAATTGGTATCAAATGAATCTCTGTGACAAATGTATGCTTTCGTTGTGATCTGATGGAATCTGTTCTGCAAGACCATATGTTCACATATTCACAAGCTGGGAGTTAAACCACTTGACACTGCAGGGTTGTTGTTGTTTTATTTTGTTTTATTTTTTTGGTAGGGGGTCAGATAAAGTAGAAAAGTCATGCTATATGAAACTGAAATAGCCATCAGCTGATAATTATGCAAAGTAATTAATCTAAGTGTTTTAAAGATAACAGAATATAATGAGAGCTCTGGCTAGAATAGAATTTTGCTTCTTAACAGATCTAACATTTTGGAATTGGTACTTCACTTAACACCAATCTGTTGAATCTTTGACTCACTCATAGCTAAGCAATATCAGACAGAAAATGCCATAAAATTAAGTGGCATAAATCATTGTGTCCCTAAATTTTCAATTCTTTAGAATACAATGTATTGTATAATGGATGGTTTTTATTACCTTCCATTGGTGGAAAGCCAGAATCTAAACCCCAAAGTAAAGAGGCAAATAAACAGAACAATTTGAAACAACTAATGCAGACTGACAGCAATCTTCCCTGTACCATTCTAATCTGATGAGACTATCATCTCAAACACTATAAAGTTATATAAAGTTTTTAAATACTTGTTTTTTAAAAAATATTTAACTTCTAAAAGACTGAATTCTTTATATGAAATGATAATTTATGTAGTAAAGATATTATGTATCATTTGTACTGTCCAAATATTTTTATGCTGTTGAGAAAGGAGATTTTGCAAAACAAAAATCAATATAATGACAGGATATGACTTATGATTCATACATTAGTCTTTCTGGATACATGAAGAATGAGGTACCTCAAGAAAATTGGTAGTAATCATTGAATTGCTAATGGCTGGTAGAATTGTAGTCAGCTGTAAATGAAAGAAAAAGATGTGCTATCATTAAGTGAATGGATTATAAGGGTCTGTGAACTGGGCTTCATGCTGAAAAAGTCAATTATTATTAAAACTGGAGAACAGAGTTAGGGAAATGACAATTTTATTGAAAAATAGCCTATTCTTGTTATGTTTGGGAAATAATAAAGTGCATGACAAGAGCAACCATATGATTTATTGGAAATGTTACACAGAAGAAAGGTTATGTAACATTATAGGTCCATATTAAAATCATCAGCTAAGTGGAATAATCATAAGAATAACTGGGCAATGAAAGTAAGTATAAAATCTGTCTTTAGACTGAGTTATTTAGTATTTAATAATATTACTTTCCAATTTAGCAATAGCCAGTGTTGTTTAAAAATAAAACATAGCAGACAGTGTTTATTCATTAGCTGTTGATCAAGTAATAATTAATTTAAAGGTAGAACCTCTTGCCCCCAAATAATTATTACACAATATTGCAGTCTGGCACACTGGTTACTGCTTCAATCAATCTGCGATATCCTTCTCTGCCTCCCAACAGTTGGTGAGCCTGCTGTAGCCACCGGGCAAAGTGAGTCTTAACTGGGATGTTTTGGAACCATCTCAAGGGTTTTATTTTATTTACAAAAGTGATACTTCATGAAAGATAAGGCTCCTCCAAGTCAGATGATCTCTTGTGACCCTATTAAAAAGAAGAAATGTATCTTATCAACTTTCTAAAGCAGTTAACCTAACCTCTTTCTTTAGTTTCCCTTCCTTGCCTTGTTGATAAATCAGGGTGGAAAAACATCCCATGAAAATTCATTGAAGAGAAAGCCTGGCAAAGTCTGTAAATCTGCCCTTTGAAAGAGCTGTGAAACCAGACTTAAAAATGAGTGATGGCACATAATTCAGAGAATAGTAAAAGGTGAAATCTTAATGCATCTGACCAATTAAAGAATTCCATAAATGGAAGGAAGGAATTGCTTCCTGACCTCTCTACCAATCAGCCCATGACCTGAATCACGAGAATTGATTACTTTCATCTCACAGTAACATGTATAATTACAAATGTTAGTATTGTTCATAAAAATATCTAGTCCTATCTGAAGATTGTCATAAGTATTTGACTTTTTGCCCTTTAAGACCGAATTGTACAGAATAAAGAAAGAAGAACCGTGGTATAAAATGGTATTATTAGGACATTTCCATATCACCACTAATTTATTTCTCTTAAAGCAGAGCAATTAACAGCATTTAACAATTTTCCTCATTATCTTCATTAATATGTTGAGGAATAGGAAAGTATTCTTCCTCTTCATCCTTGCATCATGCTACGTTTGTACTCCTTGCCAATTAAGAAGGAAATGAACAGTGGGAGGACTGAAAGATGGCCCACTTACTTTAAAAAAAACAAAAAGTGAGAGGCATCATAGCGGGGAATAGGAAAAGCTAAGCTCGTATACGAGATAATCGAAAAGGTCCTTCCCAAGAAAAAAGACATGCCCCAAGTTCTAGTGCTTTAGCTATTCTTCCAACTGTTATTTCTGTGCTCATGCTTAACAAGAAATTAATTGTCTATGCTGCCCAACAATAGTGACAATCTGGGATCAAACCAATCCAGAACCAATCCTGAAAAGCTTAGGTCTGGTCATGTGAGTGCTTCAACTTATGACCACAATGAATTAAAGTTGAAATTCTACTCCCAGTTGTGATCATAAGTCAAAGTTTACTTGTAGCTTTTTAAAAGTTACATTATGTATTAACTATGTTGCAAGGATTCAGATATGACATTGCCTCAAGAAAGCATTTTTGCAAACTTTTTATCATAGCAATTGCATTCTGATTATTAATGATCCAGATGTTTTCCAGCACTTTACATTGCAATATGTTGTTTCTAAGTCTGCAGAAGGTAAATATGAAGCAATCTTATGTTGTCTGAAAATTTTGACAGCTGCAGTCCAAAGATGCTTAGATGGTACTTGTTATGTTATTGAGGTTTGGGAAACATCTATTCACATGTATACTGGGAACTAACAGTTCCCCTGCACTTGTATTGAACTCTAACAGTTCTTGCGGGAGCCAAAGTGGCGGGATTGTTGGGTTCAATCTGATTGGTTGTATGAAGTTATATAAGAATGCATGTACACCCTAACCCCTCAGTACAGATATGATTGCCAATAAAGCAACTGTTCATTTGTACTCATCTGCCTGGCATCTTCACTATGCTTCAGAACCCGATACACAATAGTACTAGGTTGCAAAAAGTGGTTTAAATTACTTATAAATAGCACTACTATATCTATTTCATTTACTTTCTTCTGCATTGTCAGATCTTCCATTTCCTTTCCAAAATCCATTTTCCTATCATTTCCCTCTTTCGTATGATGATTATTATTATGAATCTAGTACAAGAACCATAATTGTTTTTTGTTGAAGAATGAAGACATTTTACAGAAATCCTTGTAAGATTCCTTATGTAGGATAAATAATTTCACAGACCAAATTTTGGAACTTAGAAACATATTGTCAGCCTAGCCCCCAAGACATTCTGCTGTTGTAGCATTTTACTTCTTTATTGCTTCCTGTCTCAAACAAGAGTAACTGTAAATACACTTTGGTGCGGCTGAAGTAGCAGCTGTAATCCAGAAAAGCTTATGCCATAATAAATGCTTTAAGCCTTTAAACTGACACTAGATTCTTTGCTACTATTAAAAGTTACTCTGCTGATGTGCCATCCTCTTTTTTAAAAAGTTGTGTTGTAGTTCAATTGAAGTACTCACCATGTCTTTGACATATGGGTATTTTTGATATATGGGTATTTTTATCTTTAGGTTCAATAATGTCTATATTATATACTAGAGACATAGTCCTACAAGATTTTCCTTAAAAGCAAAGGCAACATGTCTAAGAACCACATCCTATTTCTTGCACTAAGACTGGTGCCTTCATGAACATGCAAAATGTGTAGACTAGATATAAAGCTGTGAATCATATGACTGAAGTTATTAAATCAAAGGAAGGTGAAGCTGGAACTACATATTATATTTTGTATTTGTATATGTTGTATTTCATTACACATTCTCCTGCAAACATGGATTTTATATAAATAATAGTTGCAGCAGCAGCATTACCTCTATAATATTACAGTAATGGAAAAACCTAACGGGTTAGTGATATTCTCTCAAAAGGCATGATTCATTACAATTGAACCATTCTTTAGTGTCCTGCCCAGCAAAGAGCAATGATAAAACAATCTGCTAAGGCAAATATTGTCTTTCCTAAAAAGAAAGAAACTGTATGAATTCCACCATTCTCCAGAATGTTTTGGAGCTGTTACAATTATGCACGATGTACATATTCATCTTACTATTCTTTCAGCTCACTTGTTTTGTAACTTTCAAAATCTGTACACTGTTTTGATTGTACAAGTTTATAATGCATTATTGTAAATATGCATTTTGTCAAATGTTGAGATAAATTTAGATCATATAAACATCCACAGAAAAGATAAAGATTACTGATGCCTGATGGAGTCATTAGGCACATCACTGCTTTCATCATTATAAATGTAATTTTATTTATTATACTAGGAAGATTCCAATAAAATTAAAATTAAGGCTATCCCTGAAACAGAATAAGAGAATGAAACAAATTTTCTAACATGGATATTTTTATTTTGTATTTCTCACTTTAGTCCATATTTTAATATTTATGTATAGTGACCCAAATTTGTATGGCTTCTTAAACAGATTACCATCCCAAACAGTAACCACCCTATGACTTGCAAGCTATAGCCAGGATCCTTTGTAAGAACTCTTCATAAGAAAATATCTCAGCAGGGCCATCTTGTTCACTTGCCTCCAAGAACATTCGAATCCTCTCAAATTTCCAAAATGCCATCCTTATATGAGTTACCCAGTAAGTCTTTTTTATGGGAGTCAGGTATCGAGCAAAGAACAAGGGGCCTGTTATCTGACTGTTGTGAGAGGATGTCAGAACAAAGCTGACATAGCTAAATTCACTATCCAATTAAATCTTTTTAATTATTTTCACCAGCTCCAGATCATAGTGTGTACTAATAAAACACAGATGCACCTGTGAAGCAGATAACCATTGGTCTCCAGGCTGAGGAGAGAATAAAAGGTAGGGATAAAGGGAAATATATAAATGTATAAAGATCCTATATGCATTGTTTTTTATTAGTTTGTGCTTTGTGTCATCATTGAAAAAGGAAGTTTGTTAAAACTGACTGATATGTAGAGGGATTGTGAAAAACCTTAGAAAGCATCATTGGCATTATGAATCAATCTCTATGACAAAAACAAAACAGAATCTACTTTTTCTGATAGAAACATGAAAGTAAATAAATATACTTTACCAAGATGCTGAAAGCATTTCCAGAATAGTTTCACTGTTTATGTGAGATTTCACTTTGAAATTGAAAAGAGTTTTTGTCCATTGTTTTTTTTTTCTTATTTCATCTATCTTTAATGTACAGTTTGCTGAGTCAATCTGTGTTGATATTACAGACATGTCATAGGCTGTGATGTTGATACATAACTGTAGTTCTGGTACAGAACTCACAACACATCAATATTGCAGAGCACAACCAAGTTATGAAGCCCATAATGCAGCTAATTCATCTATTGATCTGAAAGATAATAGGGAAATTAATTTGTCTAAGTAATAATAATTTCTATTAATGTTTATTAGGTCATAGACACATTACAAATAAGAAGCATTAAAAAAAATAAAAAGACAAGATAATATAATTAGTGGTGGATTGTTAGTGGGCAGTCAAAATCTGCCTACCGTATTTTCCGGCATGTAAGACGACTGGGCATATAAGACGACCCCCTACATTTCCTGTTAAATTATAGGGTTTGGGCTATACTCGCCGTATAAGACTACCCCTCTTCCAACGCACACCAAATAAAAATTAAAAAACATCAGATTTGATTTTAATATGGTAATTTTAATTCAAATGCTTATGACATGCAGGTGCTTAGTAGGAAAACTGTCACTTATAAACATAAGGTTGTTTGTCATCAAACATGTAAACATAAAACAGTGCAAGTGGATTAAACTATAATAATAATAATAATAATAATAATAATAATAATAATAATAATAATAATAATAAGAAGAAGAAGAAGAAGAAGAAGAAGAAGAAGAAGAAGAAGAAGAAGAAGAAGAAGAAGAAGAAGAAGAAGAAGAAGAAGAAGAAGAAGAAGTTGGAAGGGACCTTGGAGGTCATCTAGTCCAACCCCCTGCTCAGGCAGGAAACCCTATAACATTTCAGGCAAATGGCTGTCCAGTCTCTTCTTAAAAACTTCCAGTGTTGGAGCATTCACCACTTCTGGAGGCAGGTTTTTCCACTGGTTAATTGTTCTAACTGTCAGGAAGTTTCTCCTTAGTTCTAGGTTGCTTCTCTCCTTGACTAGTTTCCATCCGTTGCTTCTTGTCCTGCTTTCAGGTGCTTTGGAGAATAGCTTGACTCCCTCTTCTTTGTGGCAGCCCCTGAGATATAGGAACACTGCTATCATGTCACCCCTCACCCTTCTCTTCATTAAACTACACATACCCAATTCCAGCAACCGTTCCCTATTTTCCTAATTCACTTTTTCACTTTTCCTAATTCACTCTAAAGCTTTCCCTGCACAGAGCCTTAAGTAACAACACCAGCTGCCTGCAATTAGTGCAGGTTCGCATCCCACCAGGCTCAAGGTTGACTCAGCTTGCCATCCTTCCAAGGTAGGTAAAATGAGCACCCAGATTGTTGGGGGCAATAAGCTGACTTTGTAATAATGCTGCTTGGTGTGTGTGTGTGAAAGCCCTAATAAACTGGCATATACACAGAATGAAGGCTATTGCTAAGCACATTGATTTGTGCTTTAAATTGTAAGCCACCCTGAGTCTTCGGAGAAGGGCAGGATATAAATGGGATTTTTTTTAAAAAAAAAAAGACCAAATGGGAGATCCGCTCCAGGTTTTCCAGCCAGCCCACCCAGTTCCTGAGTCAAATGTGTCCTTAGAGCTAAGCCGCTGCTCTGGCTGCTGCCTTCCCCACCTGCCTTTCAAGTTGAGATATACTACAGCTGCTCTTCAACTTTAGAAGAAAAGACGCCCAGACCCCAGCCTGTAAAAAATCACAGACTGCAGCTTCTTCTCCAATTGGTCCCGCTTTCCCTGCGCAGATTAATGGGAGATCCGCTCCAGGTTTTCCAGCCAGCCCTGTCCTTAAATTTTCAGCACCCGGCGTATAAGACGACCCCTGACTTTTGAGAAGATTTTCATGGGTTAAAAAGTAGTCTTATATGCCGGAAACTATGGTAATTTTGCAGACAATATAATAAAATTTAGCTATATTCACAAAGAGTACAATGGACTGATATGGTAACAGCAATTGTGCATAACAAAGATTGGTATTTTCCAGGTATTTTATCAGATGAGGTGTTATGAGTTGTGTCCATGAGTTCTTATAGAAAGTACAGTATAGTAGAATGTGAACTGTTCTTTTGATAGATCCTTATCCACAGGGGCACTGTCTCAGTTCATATAAAATTTGTCAAAGTTATGAGCAGGGCTTTTTTTGTCATAGAACGCTCAGAACGGAGTTCCGGCACCTTTTTTGGATGGAACCTTGTAGGGTAGGCAAGGTGGATTGTATGACATGTGTGAGTTCCGGCACCTTTTTCTTTTACAAAAAAAGCACAGGTTATGAGAAAGCAGTCATTTTGGAGAGATACCATAATCATTCTGGTATCTTATACTGATAGCCCAGTAAAATGTACTAATAGTAATAATAATTTAAACTCATGAGATATTCCTAAATATCATGCACATTCTCATATAGCATCACCAAAACATACCCTGTAAGATATGTGAAAATACAAAATGAGAATTTAGTGTTGGATTTCAAGGTCTCATGCAGTTTCAGTGATTTTAGATTAGATCACCAAAATTTCATACAAGATTTTGGCAAAATTTGCACTTGTCATATTATAGGAGAAAGGCCAAGAGCACCTCTTTGGGGGTATTCATCCTTGAGGAGCCTAGAAGAAAATTAAACAAAGGAGAGGCACAACAGTTACGAATTTAAAAACTTAAAAACTACAGAATAAAATTACTATTTGTAGTCATTTAGCAACCATAATTTGGATCAGCAAGTTGTTCGTTAAGCAAAGTGCCCACTAAGTGAAACCACAAATGAGTTTATGATCTTACTTCAGCTTTCCTTTGCTTTACAGTTCTGTGAAAATACAGATTTTTTTTAGAAAAGACTTCAAAAATACCTACAAGTATAATCTTTATTTTGAGGTCCCATATTCAACACTTCCTGAATTTTAGAAATATGGTCAGTGCCCACTTATTTACACTTTTTTCCTCAGAAAAGGAACACATCTGTTATGAATTATTATTTTTAAAAAATCCTTATCTTTGAATTAGGTGAGGTAATCTAACAGTAGAATGCTTAAATGCATAAAATGGCTGGATACATAACACATAAGTAATAATGTCAGTTCCGTCTGCATCCCTGTTATTTCACTGTTTAATCTTAACAAGCTTGTAATGAATAAGCTTAATAAGTTTTTAAGTCTTTTTCAAAAGAAGTATTTCAATAACTTACTTCTTTTTATACTGCAGCTACAATGAATGAGTACTGTATATAAAATATATATTATACAATAAAATAGTATATAAGTACAGATGAATATTAGTTTCAATAACCATATTCCCCTGAGATTAACAATATAGTGAGCATCCCTTAATATAGTCACTGCAAGCTTTGGGAAACTTATTAAAATAATCAACAGTAATTTTGTAATTTACACTTGGACAGCAAATCTGGTGCAGCTTGCAGTAATATTTAATGAAATATCACATTGCTTAAAGTGTTTCCAGTGAAATATGTTCTTAATTGATTTCTGACCTGTGAAAAACACTGCAGAGAGAGCAAAAGAGAGCCTTTCCCCGCTGCTGAGTTGAAACACTCTTCATCCATCTTTGGAAGTTGGAAGAAAGCAATATTGGTGTGCAAATTGCCACACTGATTGTGATCCCTGCCTAGCTTCAGGGCTGATCCACATCTCCTGCTTGCTCAAATGCAAGACAAGCCATTTAGGAATGGGCAACATTCTGTTCATCTCAAAGACAGTATATTTCTCCTTGCCCAGCACAAACAGAAAAGTTGTTTCACTTTACACGGGCAAATACTTCCATACTGGATAGATGCATTGTACTCTGGCAGAGATACTCTCCTCCTCCAGTCCTCTCTGCCTTTGATGGTGCCATACTGGGTGGAGAGCAGCTAGCAAATAAAGAGACTGTTTTTTGTCTTTTTGAACAGGTTACATAGGGAATTTTGAAATCATGACTTTTTTTCATTATTGTTGTTTAACAGATTCAGCAGACGAAAGGTAAAATGCCATTTTGTTTTGTTTCCATTTTGTGGAAATGACAAAAGCAAAACTTTCCTTCTAGCCCAAATTACAGGAAGAATTATAAAATGGTGTTTAAAATTTTATCAAAAGAATTCTAGCTATTTCTTTCCTTCCCAACTTCAGGAAATTGCCAGGAATGTTGTCAGGTTTTCTCTTCTAATCCATGTACAAAAATAACTGTAAAAGTGGTTCCCCACCACCACCATCTCTGTTCTTCATGCTCAAAAAGCATGCCCACAGAATACTAAACAATTGGCTTTCTGGAATGTGTGAGAAAGAGAAACATATTGGGGAACCCAATCAGTTTAATATCTGATATTTTCTCTTCTCTATCTGAGCTATGTTAATAGAGCACTTGGACATCATGCAGTCAAGGTGGGAGTATAGTTAAAATCTTAAAAGGGATTTCTTCAGTTGGCTTCATTTTCATCAGGATTATACATAGGAGATATGATCTCCACTAAGCTCTTTGTACAACTATATTGTCTTCTCCTACTGTTCTCCATTTTTCCCCCTTAATGAGATCGTTTGCAATTGTGCTTTTAATATCACCTTCTTTAGGAATTTCAATCCATCTTCAGGTCCATATCACATTAATTCTCCTGCCATGGGATTCTTCTTACTGAAGTTATTAAAATCTGCTTTTTTGAAGAACAAGTTAGACATTTGACTACTCTGTTTTACTTTCATTTAAAATGAAGAACTATAGCATCAATCATTTTCTTTTAGTGGTCCAGTTCTAAACTAAATCTTCTGTATTGATTGCAGGATGCTTAAATTCTTCCACAATTACAATTTCTTTTTCTTTAAAGAGTTTGTATGTATATAAGCACTTTCTTAGAAACCACAATAATATTTTAGCTATTTATTTTAACCCAGATGCTTTCTAAAAACATTGCCAGATTCACTCATATGGATTTCTGAGTGAAAACATTTTAATATACATTGTAATTTCTGTTTATTTTTTACTTCTGCATTTTAGTAATGAGAGCTACCCACAAGGTCCCCATTAAAACCTATTAAATCATAATTGTTTTCTTAACTGAAATGTAAGTTAATCTTATTTATTTCCCATAGTGTTAGATAATGAAGATAATATATTTTATATCTTAATGCCCCTTCTGATTTTTCATTGAAGATTTAAAGTTTTAATTGTAGAAGACTTCAATAGAAAAATATTTGAAAAGAATATCAAGCTTTCAATAATTTTCAATAAATTATATTGAAATTATATTAAATTAATGAAGGAAAGGAAGGAAAAGGAAGGAAAATTGGGTTCTCTGAATGTTTCATTTCACAAGTATATTGACTGAAAATGCATTTCAGAATTATAACTCAATATGATTGAGACCTAATGAAAATATTTAAAATATGATATGTTTGTACATGTATGTATGCTTGTGTGTTTGTGTTTGTGTGTGTGAGAGAGAATATTTATATTAATTATTTTTTTTATTTTTGGTTCTTTCTTCTCCTCCTGTCAATGTCAGAATAGCCAAACATAGTTTTTTGCCCATCATAATGATATGGGACAAAGCTGCTCATCTCTAGGAAATTAAAAAGGATCAGAGCCAAGCCAGCCCATTTGTCTCTCTCTCCCTTTTCATCATCCTGATTTGATTATATTTCTGTTACAATAGTCATTAATGTTCCTCCTACAAGTACAATTTTGACAGTGCTACAAAGCAGGATTTGTTTTCCCTTAAGTGTTAACCCACTTTATAGCTCACAAGTTCATTTATAAGAAGGCCAGGAAAAGGTAGATTCTGTAACAAGAGATGAGAAGGAAGAAGAAGGAGGAGATATTGAAGCTCCCACAAAGAACTTGAGATCCCACTGAAAAGATTAATATGAATTTGAATCATTTATTCTGTTCTGTAACACAGATATCTACTGAGTCCAATGAAGAGATACTTGATAAAGAGGGTAACAAAGTGGAAAGATTTCTGCAGGAACAAATAACCTACTTCTTCTGGCCTCCTGTATTGCACCTTTTTGTTGCCATGGCAATTTGAAAATATTTTTTGGTTATTATCAATGTTTTGAAGGCCTCTCTATTCCTGGCAACCTTGACACTTCTTTCTCTGAATGCATGTATGTCTATGTTCTCAGTTATAAAGAATATCATTTCATGATTGGCTGCCTGGCTGGCATTAGTGAAGCAAGATGTAGACCAAGGTTTGTCACATTGTGTTAAATTGTTTAGATTCCTGATTGATAAGCAGAAGTAAATGAGGTAGGCTACTAAATTGAAGGGTGATGTGAAAAAAACCCTATTTACATTTGCTAAATAATGAGTTCTGTTTGCTGTAGGAAAAGGAATAAATTATTAAATATCTTCAAAAGGATAAAATGAAACTTGGGCAGACACAATAAAGAATAGATTGGTCAGATACAAGGTGCTTTGGGGGCTAACATAGATGTACTGATTCAATTAAAATAAGCATTTATTGCTGTAGTCACAGCTTATATTCAATAATAGTAGCACAATAATATTTCCAGTTTGTTTTTTAAGAATGGATTACCAATGGCAAATTATATGGAATCAATTAGGCAGGACTAGTAAGAAATCTTTTAATGGCATGTCCATGAAAAGAATCTGGAGTTAACCAGTGAAAGCTTAGAAAGGTTGGTGATACGTCTATAGTTAATAAAGGACAACATTCAGTGTATTAAATTGACCTTTTCATCCTGGATATTCTTCTTCCAGACTTGACCTTTGCACTTCTGTTGTCCTTCTGGGAATTTGTCTTTTGACCGGAACATACCAGGTCATGTACATTTTACATCTGAAATATAAACTATAGAATAGCTTTTATTTTAAAGAAAATGAGTGAATCCATAAGGGACAACATATCTCCAATATTACAGAAACAAAACTACAGTTGATTGCCTGACCATGTGACAGCAAACCTGAACATTTATACCTCTGCTGAAAAAAATAACCTTCAAGTTAGGTGAAAAGAACAGTGTTGAACTAGATTGTGGGTGATAATGTTTCTATGATTTTCCACATCAATGAAAAATGGACAATTTATTCTAATGGCCATATACTATGGTTTCCACCAGCAGCAGTTTTATTCACAAATACCATATTTTAATTATTTCATATAAAAGGCAGTTAGTTTTCAAAATTAGCTTTACCTATTCAACTGTACTTCTATTTTCTAACAATGATCTCTATTATTCAAAATTCAAGGTATTATATACTTAAAATGTCATGCCCTTATTTCAGAGATATTTTACAACAAATAAGTTTTTTTTTTTCATTCTATACACGCACACATACACATGCATACATACAGTGGTGGGATTGAAATAATTTAACAAATGGTTCTCTGCCTTAATGACTGTTTTAAGTATAAAAAACAACATATCAAAAGGTAGTTTATTATTTCATGCATTTAATACTTAAATAAGAACAATAAACGAGATACAGAAAACTAGATTATGTTATAAGAAAGAATTTTTTAAAAAAGAAAGAATTTTAAAATATTAATGAAAAATATTAAATAATACCTGACAAAAACAATAAAACTGTTATTTAAGATATTTTCATATTGCTTCTTGATTGGGGTCCTTACTTGCAATTTTCTTCGCTTTTATCCGAGCATCATCGGCTGTGTCATTTATCCTCAACCATCTTTTCACTGTAGGAGTAGGATCCTGGTTGCAACCAGAGGCCGCAAGGCTCATCACCTGATTGTGCCGGTGCCACCGCTTACAGCAGGAGACCATGCACCAGTCAACACAATGAGCCTTGTGGCCTCCTGCAACAAGCAGCAGCACTGGCATGATTGGTGTGAACAGCAATGTGGCATCCTGCCCCAAGCAGCAGCAGCGGTGCAATCAGTGGAAAGAACCATGCAGCACACCATGTGGTGTGCAGCCACAAGTGGCCACAGAAGAACTCAGATTTATCATAACCAATTCGCCAAACTTTAAAAAAAAATAGGTATTTGTTCTGCTGAACTGGTGCAAACCAGCTGAATCCCACCACTGCATATATGTGTGTGTGTGTGTGTGTGTGTGTGTGTGTGTGTGTGTGTATTTGTTTTCTGAGGTTTTCGCGGGTGTTTGTATGTAGATCTTTGGTCATTCGGGTTTTTTCCCACGTAGAATTGAAGGTATAAGAGCAACGTTTCAACGAAATCTCATCCGTCATCCTCAGGCTGGTGGCTTCAGCTTCGTTCTTCTGGGACGGATGAGATTTCGTCGAAACGTTGCTCTTATACCTTCAATTCTACGTGGGGAAAAAACCCGAATGACCAAAGATCTACACACACAACACACACACACACACACACACACACACACACACACACACACACACACATATATATATATATATATATATATATATATATATATATATATATATATATACACACACACACACACACACACACACACATACATACATACGATCGAACACCAGGATAAAATACAAACAAAATGGTTTAATACACTTAGCTTTCATCAGCTAACTGCTGACGTCATCAGAGTAAAATGCTGGAGTTCCAGGAGCTTGCTTATGAGGCTGGTTGTTTTTGTGCCCTGTTCATGGAGCGAGTTACTGGTCTGCCTGCCCCAATTGACCCAATTGTTTCTAGCTGTACCGCATCAGTCTGTGTATTTCTAGGCTCGGGAATTGTTTCTTCCCTCATGGTCTCTCTCCTTGTCTGCCTGGTTCATGTCTGAATGCCTGTGGGTTGGTTCCCTGACGGCTCCTGTTTTTGGCCACTCTCCCTTTTTGCTGTGCCGAGGCACCCATCTTTAGTTCTTGTACAGGACACATTAGGGATTCCTCCTTTTTGAAGGTTGTAGTTCTTTGTTGTGTGGGCCCACAGTTCTGATCCTGCATGGGTGGGGCTTGTTGCACTCGCCGTGAGTTGTAACGTCATTCTTCCCACCCCCTTAGTGCCTGATAGGCAGTAGGTCTATGTGGCAGTTGATCAAGTGTCCGTCCAATGGCCAAGCCTCTTTGAGTAGCCGGCCGCCCTTGGTGGTATCCTGGGCAATAGTGTCTGCACCTGTGAATGTATGATTGCAGCTGGCCATGTGTGCCCATACCTGTGAGTGTTGTTCTTGCCGTCTGATGGCCAGTTCATGCTCATGAATCCTGGTTCTGAACCGTTTGGTTGTCTCCCCAACGTAGTTGCCGTGACAGTTCTTACACTTGATTTTATATACCCCTGAGGATCTTTCTTCGTTGGGGAGCATGTCTTTGAGGTGCATTACCTTGGTGTGTAAGGTTTGGTCTGGTTTATGGGCAACACTAACATTATATAGCAGAAGAAAACGTGTGTGTGTGTGTATCAGCATATAGCAGAAGAAAATAAAAATATTTGTCTATAATGTATCATACATTTGATGTATCATTATATATGACCAAAGATCCATATATATATATATATATATATATATATATATATATATATATATATATATATATATATATATATATATATATATATATATATATATATATATATATATATATATATATATATATATATATATATATATATATATATATATATATATATATATATATATACTGTATATGGTTGTCCAGTCAAATGGTTGTCCAGTCTCTTCTTAAAAACTTTCAGTGTTGGAGCATTCACCACTTCTGGAGGCAGGTTTTTCCACTGGTTAATTGTTCTAACTGTTTTAACA
>NW_027673314.1:0-21997 GCF_964194415.1 Vipera berus
AATTCGTCCTTCCTTCTAACGTACGGTGTGAACTTAGGGTCAGGGTTTTTGCTAGGCCACCCCCTTGTACCCACGCTGCTATTCTGCTGAGTATGGGGTCTTTTTTGGTAGCTGCTGCAATGTCCCTGGCAGTCAGAGGGCACTCAGAGAGTTCTTGTAGGGACATGATTTGTCCCACCGGTGCGGGGTCTGTGCCAGTATCATCTAGAGGTAACCTGCTGAGGGCATCAGCGTGCCCCATCTCTTTGCCCGGCCTGTGTTTAATTGAGAATGTGTATGCAGAAAGGAAAATTGACCATCTGAGCATCCTGGGTGACATGATTTGTGGTGTCTGTCTGTTGGTGGTGAATAACCCTAGCAGGGGTTTATGGTCAGTGTAAATGGTAAAGTCCCTACCATACAGGTAATCGTGGAACTTTTTTACGCCTGCCACGATGGCCAATGCTTCCCGGTCAATTTGTGCATAATTCCGTTCTGCCTTTGTTAAGGTCCTGGAATAATATGCTATAGGCCTCTGTTGACCCTGCTCATCCATGTGGCTTATGACTGCTCCCACTCCATAAGGAGAAGCATCACACGCTAAGAAGATGGGTTTGTTCTCAATAAAGTGGGTGACTGTGGAGTTGCTGGACAATATGTCCTTTAGTGTTTGAAAACTAGTCCTGTGTTTTTTCTGCCACTGCCAGGGGGTCTTCCTGTCTAAAAGTCTATGAAGGGGTTCAGCAATAGCTGCTTTGTGAGGCAGGAATGTGTGATAAAAATTAATTAAGCCTAGAAAAGCTTGTAATTCCGCCTTGTTCTTGGGTTCTGGAGCTAGTTTAATTGCCCTAATTTTTCCTTCTGTAGGGTGAATGCCTAGTGCATCAATTCTAAATCCTAGAAATTCAGTTGATTTTACCCCTATGCAGCACTTATCCTTTTTTAATTTTAACCCTGCCTCTCTAAACTTCCCCAATACCTGTTCTAGCCTCTCAGCTAGGATGTCCTCAGTTTTTCCAGCGATTAGGACATCGTTGAAGTAAGGGCATACACCTGGAATGCCCTTCAAGGTCCTCTCCATCGCCTCCTAGAAGATGCCTGGAGCTGCAGCTATCCCGAACTGAAGTCTGTGAACGCGGAACGCCCCCTTGTGGGTAACTATCGTTTGAGCCTTGGCGGCTTCCTTAGACACAGTAAGTTGCAAATACGCCTGCGCCAAGTCGAGCTTGGCGAAAATGGCACCGTCCTGGATCGTCGCGAGGACCTGCTTCACCGTCGGGACCGGGTAAGCATGTTTTTTCATGGCTAGGTTCAGGGTGGCCTTATAGTTGGCACAGATCCTCACATCCCCATTCGGTTTCAGGGGTGTGACGATCGGTGTCTCCCACAGGCCCCCTTCTACGGGTTCTAAAACGCCCTGGCCTACTAGCTTATCTAGTTCGGCCTCGATTTTCTGTTTAAGGGCGAAAGGCACCCTCCGGGCCTTAAGCCTAATGGGCCTGACTGCGGGGTCTAGATTAAAGTTAATGGGGGTCCCTTGTACCTCCCTAATGACCCGTCAAACACGTCTGCGAAGTTATCGCAGACAGACTTTAGGGTTTTACTTTGTATTGTGTTAATTCCCCCAACCCAGATGCCCAGGGCCGAGAACCAGTTAAGGCCTACAAGGCTAGTTCTCTGGCCCTCAGTGACTAGAACAGTTAATAATCCACTAAACCCTTTGTATTTAACCCTAATAGTAGCCTCTCCCACTAATTCTATTGGTGTTTTCTGGAAGTCGGCTAACTGTAGTTTAGTGGGTTTAAGGGGAATTCTGTGGCCACTTCTGTTTTCTATGTACCTAAGGGTGTCCCTTGAAATTATAGATACTGAGGCCCCGGAGTCCACTTCCATCTTGCAAGGGCTGCCTTGCAGTTGGACTTCTATCCTTAATTTAGGCCTCAAAATGTGATTTATTCTATGGGTGTGATTTATTGTAGGGGTTCCCACGTGATTGACCCCCACCCCTGCCCCCGGGTTGGAAGTGCGTGCCTTAGGCCTAGGGATCTCTCCGCCACTCCGTTCGGGGGTTACCTCACCTGAGGCCCATGCGTCGAGCTCGTGGAGACAGTTGTCGCGCGGTCGGCTTCGGCAGATGGCCTGGATGTGGCCCGTTTTTCCGCACCCTCGGCATTTGGCATTTCTGAACCGGCACGTTGATCTTAGGTGATTTCCACCGCAGCTTCCGCACCTCATTTCTGGGTCGCGAGGTCTGGTTGGGTTGTCCCTCTGGGGTCGTTGGAACGCAGGGGGTTGCTGCCTTCTGCTCTGGTCGGGTCCGTCGGTGCGTGGTGGTCTCGGCGCCATCTTTCCGAACCTTCGGGCAATCTCGGCAATATTGGCTTCCCACTGGTAGTCCACCTCCCCACCGTCCACATGGCTCTCAAGGTTTACTTCAGCTGAGGCAGCCATGCTGTTGTAGGGGGGGTCGCGTCTGCCTGTAGACTCGTACGTGAGTAGCTCGTCTAAGACTTCTTGGAGGTTGCCTGTGGGCTTGGAGATAATCCGGTTTTGCAAGTGTTCGTCTCGCAGCCCCAAAACCACTCGGTCCCTGATGCGAATCTCGAGGTTGTCGTATTTACAGCGCAGGGCCGCTTCTCTGACTGCTGCCACTAACTGTTGGATAGATTCGCCCGGCCGTTGGTTCCGCTTCTCGAATATCCTCCGCCAGAACAGTTCCGACCTCTTAGGGGTGAAATGGACCCTTAGCTTGGCCAACAGGTCGGCGTACGATACGCTGGAGACCGGCAGGGGTTGGCACAGGCCGACGGCCACCCGGTAAACCGGAGTGCCGCTGATGGTTAGCAGAGCCGCCGCCTTCTTCCTGTCCTCCGTGATCCCGTTGACCAGCATGTACCCCTTGACTTGACCGACGTATTCTTCCCAGTCTTCAGGGTAATTAGGGTCGAACTCCTTCAGGGAACCGACTTGCGCCATCCTGTAGGTTCAGTTCGCTTGCTGATCGGTTGACTGTGATTCAAATTTCCCGCTTTTCGCTCTGTCGGCTTTCCGCGGCTCCTTCGCTGTTCTGCCGTCAAATCCCACCTTCGTCGCCACTGTTAAGTCCGGAATGACGAGCGGAGACAGCGAGGTAGAACAAGGAACATTTATTGAACTCACATGGGTCAACTGGCTAGCAGCCGTTGAACCCTACCTTATATACTAGGTTCCTTTCAAACATAACCAATCCCCGGCTCAGGATCTCCCGCCGGGAAGTAACAGCCAATGATTGCACTAGGTTTTCCCGCCGAAGGGAAACCACTCCCATAACTATGGACACAACAAATTCTTTCCCCAGAAGGAAATACCCATTATGTACACACATCGAGTATGAGAAGCCCAAAAGCACGTATATGGCTAGCATTTTGGCAGATTGCAAATGAGGCAAAAATGTTGTAATACAGATCTATAAAGGGCTTTGTTTTGACTCAGAAATGCTTTGGAATAGAAACACACATGCGTGCAGCTCCGTTATAGTGTCCAGTATTAAAACTGCTTGCAACACTGATCATTGCTGCGCTGTCAGTGAGTCTGTTACTATATACCAAATTGCTCAATAAAATCAAAATGTAAAAAAAACAAACCACACAGAGAGAGAAAGGAAATGTAGCTCAAAGCCCATTTTGTCAACTGCAACATGCCTGTCATCGCTGTGAGGTAGTCCAGACAAGAAGCACACCTAGGAGTACCAGGTGTATCTTTTTTGTAATGTTACATTAACAGAATCTTGTAAATCTGAAAATATATCTCTTCCCCCCTCCCCCCTCTCATCTTTATAGTCCAAGAAGTTTAAGGAGGGTCCCTTCTGAGATGTTTGCCATGCCCCATTCCTTCTGCGGGCTTAGCTGCCTATTTTCTGACCATTGCCTAACTAACTTGTGACTTTCCCTCCTGTCTCCCTAGACCATTCTCACTGCCATTTAAATGCCCTTCCACACTTTCACTAATTATGCAGAGAATGCTGGAAGTGAGAGTGAAAATTGCTTTCGGTCTGTTAAATAACCTTGTGTACTTAGAATGATTCTGCTCAGGGTTGCTGTAAAACTTCCCCAAAAGATCTTTATAACCTGTAATTCCATTCTTCTACGGTATGAGTTTTAACTACCCCAAGAAAGAATTTGTACATACAGTGGTACCTCGATACTCACAGTTAATTGGTTCCGGGAGGCACGATGAGTACTAAAAACAAGTACCAAACATTTTTTCCCCATAATGAATAATGTAATGAGTCACAAGGCAGCCGACACTGACGTGTTCTAGCTTGTCAACTGATGAGCACCAGGACAAAAAATTTTTTGCATCAGAAAGCATTGAGTATCAAATGCAATGAGTTTCAAAGCAGTTGAATGCCAAGGTACCACTGTACAAAGGTATGTATATGTATGTGTATATAGCCTTCCAAAAGGGCCTGAAAACCTTGATCTGCCAACTGGCTTTGGGCCCCAATGGGGATGTTCCACTTTGGGGTGGTTAGTAGATATGGGGAAAGTTCCTTCTCCATCCCGTTCTTGTATTGGTCCCTTAATCTCTTGTCAATCTTTAATGGTCACCATGATGTAAAAAAAATGTTGAGACTCTAGAAAGAGTACAGAGAAGAGCAACCAAGATGATCAGGAAACTGGAGACTAAAACAGTGGTGGCGAACCTATGGCACAGGTGCCAGAGGCGGCACTCATAGCCCTTCCTGTGGGCACCCGCGCCATGCCTCGGAGGTGGCAAATGTCCCTCTTCAACCAGCTGCCCCCCACAGGTGTCCCTCCCCATGAGCGAAATTGAGGTGACCACACTCACCCAATCTTCCATGACCACCACAGACACACCCACCCATACCCACGCAGTAGGCCACGCCCACCTGGCACCCAGTGATAAATAAGTGGGTTTTGGGTTGCAGTTTGGGCACTCGGTCTCTAAAAGGTTCGCCATCACTGGGCTAAAACATACAAAGAACAGTTGCTGGAATTGGGCGTGTCTAGTTTAATGAAGAGAAGGACAAGGGGGGACGTGATAGCCGTGTTCCAGTATCTCAGGGGTTGCCACAAAGAAGAGGGAGTCAAGCTATTCTCCAGAGCGCCTGAAGGCAGGACAAGAAGCAACGGATGGAAACTGACCAAAGAGAGAAGCAATCTAGAACTAAGGAGAAATTTCCTTCATAACTTCGGAGCAAGCATCTGAGGAAGTAGACTGAAATCCTCAGAAATACATAAAGTGATAAATAGACCAATTTTCGAGGTATCACAAGATTCTTGTTTGCTTGGCTGGCTGCAAGAGACCAATATTTTGGAACATGAATTGGAAACACATAATAAATAAAAATAAACATGGCTACATCTCCAGAAAAAAGTTATAATGTTAGCGAAACACTAGAGGGTACCATAACACCAAGCACCAAGCATAAGGAGCACATTACATTGGACCAACAGAGCCATTATAGTAATAGCTAATTCCCCAATTTATTTTGACAGCTTACAACACTACACTGGTCTACACTGGTGATTACCCTAGTAAGTTGCTCTTGTGCTAGATACTTAAAGGTGGACGGCCATTAATTCATTGGATCAGCCAAAGGTGGTCATATTAGCCTTCTTTATCCAGCTGTGCTGATTTAATTCCTAGAATACGTATAATACTGAAACCACTATAATCAAGTTTTCTTAGGATCACAAAAGCAGTCTCACTGTGGACGCCACTGCTGGGAGTCTTACAAATTCTGGTTCAATGTAGGCTATCTGTAAAGTACCAGAATACACTGCTGGGCTAAGGCAGTCTGGTAAACTCCAGAGAGCAGGAAGTGGTGGGTGGTTGCTTAACAATTGTTGAAGTGTTCCCCTGTGATTTTCTGTAGCTGCATTCACAGAGACGTCATAGTGGTTACTGAATGTGCCCATTTCCTGGCTTCACACAGTACGCTGAATCATAAATTAACCAACTGATCATAGATTAGACACCTTCCAAAAGCTCATCTACGCTATAATTAAGCTTACTATCATATATGTTGCAAATAACGTTAAGTGAGCTCTGCTACAAACGTTGTTTTGGGGAAACTGGAATGGCTTTTTATAATCTTGGACATTTGTTACTTGTACTTCCAATTATGTTTACGGTAGTTTTAATTCCTGCCCACCACCCAGAGACATTTGTCGTAAGACGGGCAGCCATATAACTTGTTTAATCTAAATAAATAATACAGCCACTGCGCTTTTAATTAAACACTGTTAAAGCCTGGGTTGGGAATATAATCTCTAAGAAAAAGAAACCAGCTTATGAAACATGTAGAATTACATCAGTCAACTGGCAATGCCCTACAAATGTCCTCAGAAGATGAGTAAGAATTCTGGAATCTGCAGCATCAAGATTTCCCGATCCCGATCCTGAAGGGATGCAAGCCCCATATGGGTCATCATTATTCAAACCATACCAAAAATGCATATCACTACTTTGTTGGCAATCATTTCATACCCTGCAGAACTCAGAGCAAAATGTTAATTCTTCTCTTCATCTTCCATTGGTCCATAAAATCAGATGTCTCTGCTGCCTCCAAGAAATTCCGGCTGTCAATTCTTTTATTAAAAGCCCAAACTTAACGTGAGAGATAGAATCAAATCGCTCTCTTCAATCATCTACAAAATGTTTTGGTGTACTCCAAATCTTTTGCACAACATGCTTAATTAGACCCTTTAAGACTCTCTCTGGTTAGTTTCATCTTTGGTTAGCTTTCTGTGGTTTAGCACTTTGTACAAGCCCTACTCGCTTAGTTCGTTTATAATTCAGACTAAGTTGAAAAAACCATGAGGTGAGTACAGCTGGGGAGCTCAAACTGGAAAGTACCGATTTCTATTTTTATTGCCTATATTTTGAAGGCCAGGTTTCCAGATGAAAAATATCTAACGTGATCTAAAAGCAAGTCCATGCAATACAATGCTAATCTAGCACAAAATATATGCAAGCAATTGATCAAAGATGTTGATTAAAAAATTTGAACAACACACACCAAGATGATCAACCATAAAGATTTTAAAATACATTTGCAGTAGGAAACCAGTCGCTGAAACATGGAATAATGCAGTTGTTAGAAGAGGATAGAAAAGTAGCAGAGAAAATGAATGAATGTTTTTCTTGTCTTCGTGTGTAGGACACAAGATGGGCATCTACACCTGAGCTGATTTCTTCAGGAGGAAGACTAGACTGTTTGCAACAAAGTGAGGTACAGTTTGGTGTTTTTTTTAAAAAAATGTAGCTAACTTTTGCTGTATTTGCTAAATTAGGCAGATCCTGGTTACTCATCATGATATCACTATCAATTGTAATACACTGCTATGTCCTGTCCTGTCCTGTCCTGTCCTGTTCTGTTTTGATTTTATTCCAATATTTAACTTTGATTTTGGACTGTGACCATAATAAAGATTGGTTTAAAACTGCAACAAAAAAGAAGTAACAAAACATGAAGTTGTAAATCAAATGGACAAACTAAAAACAAGTTCTCTGAGACCAGATGCCATCCTCCAAAGAATTTTTGATATGAAATTGACATACTTTTCACAAAAATATGTAACCTATCTAGTTTTACAATCTGTTTCCAGGGATTGGAAAAGAGCCTCTGTGACTGTGTTTTTTTTAAAGGGATTAAATAACTTTAAAAAGAAACGCTGGGCCACTTTAGCTAACAACCGTGCTTAGAAAAGTGGCTAAAAATATTATGGAAGAGAAAATAAGGAAATTCCTAAACAGTTTTGCTGGGAAGGAACCAGCATGGCTTCTGCCAAAGTTAAGTTTTAACTTACAACTTCCAGACTTGTTGATGTTGTCAACAAGTGTGCAGACAAGAGTGACCCAACAGCTCTTATTTACTTCCAAAACGCCTTTGACTCATTTGGTCCCTTCTGACTCTATAATTATGATCATCATCATCATCATCATCATCATCATCATCATCTTGGGAAGGCTATCTGACTGAATGTGCCAAAGGTGCTTTTCCAAAAGGCAACTGGATTTTCTCTCTCTCTCTCTCTCTCTCTCTCTCTCTCTCTCTCTCTCTCTCTCTCTCTCTCTCTCTCTCTCTCTCTCTCTCTCTCTCTCTCTCTCTCTCTCTCTCCCTTTTTGAAAATGTTTTTTTTTTCATCCAAGAAGCTTCTGAACTGAAGCTGCTTGGTTGAGAAGTGAGATGTTTTCAAAGAAAAAAAGAGAAAGTCCATTTGCCTTTTGGAAAAAGCACCTTTGGCACATTCAGTCAGATTGATTGATTGATTGATTGATTGATTGATTTCTCAAGAAAGAAAGTGCAATGATTCCTTGGTTGTTGTTACTGCTAAGCTTGTAAGCCGCCCTGAGTCTTCGGAGAAGTGCGGGATATAAATGGAATTAAAATAAAATAAAAAATAAAAAAAATTCTCCTTCCTGCTTTTTGCAGAATTCAAGGCAAGCTCTCCCAAGATAGCTCCTCCATGAACAGGCTACGTCCCATTAGGAGCTTTGTTACTTTGTTTGTTTGGGGGGGGAGAAGTACCTTCAGAAAGTACTTTGTGCTTAAGTGTACTTGAGTTCTAAGCAATCTTCCTGGGTTCTTCGAACAACTATGAAAGACGGATCTTCATTAGCTCTCTGTCCTGCTGATGGACTGCACCAAGAAAGCCACGGCTCCAGCTCAGTGTGGCAACGTCGGGATGCAAAACATGGTTTGTAGTAATGCTGGCCCCGGATGGCTTGGAAGATATGCAAAATCTAACATGTATTCAGAAAACAGTGTCCATAGATCACGTGGTGAAAGCCCTGGATGTTTGCTTTTACAGTTGCTACATTTCTGGTAAATATAGTATTTAAACGTGGGATGCATATAAGTAGTCCTCAATTTACGACCACATTTGGGAACAGAATTTCAGTTGCTAAGAAAGCTGGCCACGCCCAATTTTCCCTTTTTTGCCCTCTTCGTTACACAAATCACTACAGTTGTTAAGTGCATCACATATCCGGTTTCTCCCATTGACTTTGCTTGTCTGACTCCAGCTGAGAAGGTCCCAAATGACGATCACACAACTCTGGAATACGGCAACCAGCATAAATATAGTGGGGTTGTCAAGTGTCCATGTTTTGATCACCTGACTGTGAGTTATAAGCGTGAGGCCCGGCAGTAAGTCATTTTTTGTAACTCCCAGTAGTCATTAAGCAAATAGTTGTAAGCCAAGTACTACCTGTATTTAAAGCCCCTACTATGACCATCACAGGTGAGGTTCTCCCCTCACCTGTGATAGTCATAGTAGGGGCTTTAAATACAGGTAGTACTTGACTTACAACTATTTGCTTAATGACCACTGGGAGTTGTGCTTGAAGGCCTGACAGAAGAGGTTGGTGTGATGTTGTGAATTTTATCAAGTACCCAGCAGTTTTTAGTATTTACTATCTGGCACAGAGGTTGTCAACCTTTTCTTCACCATAGGAACCCCCCACCCTTTACATATGTTTTGTGGCCACCAGGGCTTTTTTTTTTGTCATAGAACGCTCAGAACGGAGTTCCGGCACCTTTTTTGGATGGAACCTTGTAGGGTAGGCAAGGCGGGTTGTATGACATGTGTGAGTTCCGGCACCTTTTTCTTTTACAAAAAAGCACTGGTGGCCACCGACCCCAAGACTCAACTCAAGATATAAATCATAACATTTCTTCAAGCCTTTGCGGACCCCCAGGATGACATTGCCGCCGCCCCACCCCCACCCCCCACCCCCCAGGTCTGCGGACCACAGATTGAGAACCAACTGATCTAGCACTAGCTAGCAAGGGTGCTTACACCTTAGAGGAAATGTAACACGTGTGACACACCAGGACTCCCCCAACCTGATCTTTTCCAGCCCAATAGGGCTGTCAACAAAAGTGCATATAGTCAAGGCTATGGTCTTTCCAGTTGCAATGTATGGCAGTGAAAGCTGGACCATAAGAAAGGCTGAGCGCCAAAGAATTGAAGCCTTTGAACTATGGTGCTGGAGAAGACTCCTGCGAGTCCCTTGGACTGCAAGGCGATCAAACCGGTCAGTCCTAGAGGAGATCAACCCTGACTGCTCTTTAGAAGGCCAGATCCTGAAGCTGAAACTCAAATACTTTGGCCACCTAATGAGAAGGAAGGACTCACTGGAGAAGAGCCTAATGCTGGGAAAGGTTGAGGGCAATAGAAGAAGGGGACGACAGAGAATGAGGTGGCTGGATGGAGTCACTGAAGCAGTAGGCGTGTGCTTAAAGGGACTCCAGAAGATGGTAGAGGACAGGAAGGCCTGGAGGAACGTTGTCCATGGGGTCGCGATGGGTCGGACACGACTTCCCAACTAACAACAACAACAGGACTACAAGTCCCATCAGAGCCAGAGCGGCTGTGGATGATGCAACCCGGCCTTCTGTGCCTTGTGTTTGCGCCAGGGTCTGCGTGGAGCGGTGGGATTGGAAGGCGTCCACGGATTCCGGGCGCGGAGGGGCAAAGAAGAGGCAGCCACCATCGGCTTTTACGGATCAGAGGAGGCCCGTCTGATTCTACGGGGGGGAGGGGCAGCATCTCCTCGTCGGTCTCCGGTGTGTAGTGGGGCGGGGTGGGGGAGGAAAGGAAAGAGGTTGGGGGTGTCGGCTTTCCGGGGTCCAGAGCCGGAGAAGCCCTGTAATAATAGGAAATAACATCTCAAATGAAACATTTGCGACAGACCCAACTCCTCCCTTCCTGTCTTCACAGCCTGCCTGCCTCTCCCCCCCCCACCCGCCACCCCGCGCCGCATTTGTCTGCTGCCCGCCCCGCCCCTTTTCATTGTCCTCCCCTTCTGTTTATACACAAAGACCCCCCCCTCCTCATCCTCCCCTTTCCTCTTTCTTCCCCTCTCGGGCTCCGTCCTCCCTTCGCTTTGGATCTTTCCTCCCCTTCACATTCCTTCCTTCCTCTCTTCTCTCCTCCACCCCCCCTTCTCTCTCTCTCTCTCTTTTTTCTCTCTCCCGTCTCCCTTCTCCTCTGAAAGGATTTCAGCAGCCGGGCGGAGGTGGAGTTCGGCGGCAGAGGATTAGGAGTGGATGCGCTCAGAGACCGGCAGAGATTTCTTTTTTTTTTCCCCACCACCCGCCCCATCGCCCGCCCGCTCCTCCGCCTCGAACCGGCGACCGCGTCTTCTTGGAAAGCGGCCGAAGAAGGGAGGAGGAGGAGGAGGAGGAGGAGGAGGAGGAGGAAGAAGAAGAAGAGGATCGGAGCGCCCCAACCCTTCACCTGCAGCAAGAACCCTGACTCAGATCCGCCTAGATCCCTCCCTTCCTTTGGACAGGCAAACAGAATAAAAAATAAAAAGGGAAGAGAAAGCGAGGCGGCTGGGGAAATTTTTTTTTCCAAAAAAAGTCCCCTCCATTCCGAGCCAACGGACCGGCTGGAGCCAGACGAGCTTCCTCCAGCCATGGACCGAGCGAAGGATCTAGTAGTCTCTCGCCCGCCTCGGGCTTCCAAGATCCAGCTGGCTTGAAAGCGTACGTACGCACGCAGGGATCCATTGCTTTGCTCCCTGCTTCGAAGGATCGGGTGTGTGTGTGGGGGGGGGGAGATTCCTAGGGGGAATCGAGGAACCAGGGCTTCGGTCGGGGTTCTCCTCAGTTGGCGTGCTGGATCTCCATCTGCTCCGCCTTCAGATCCCGCCCGATTTCCCTCTGGATCTTTGGAAGCATTCCTCCAGAGGCGGGAAGAGGAGGGAAAGAAAGGGTCTTGGGCTCTCCCTCGCCTGGATGTACAGTACACGTGTTGCTCCCTTTCTGACGTTTCTGCGGATCCAGCCCTAATTCTCCGGAAGCGTATTTCCCCCGCTCCCTCCCAAAAAAGGGGGGGGGGTTCTTTCATCTTCTGCATCGCTTCTGCGTATCTGGGGACGGTGGGACACACCAACGTTTTAAGAAGATTATTTTAAGGCTTATTTTCCAAATTCCTGGACGTATCCGTTCTTGGAAGTTTCTGGTTGCACGCGATTCCTTTTCCGGGAAAATTACCAAGCGGCATTAATCTTTGAGGCTCCTAGATTCTAAGTGAAGACTGGCCATCCCCATCGTCTGGTTCTCTGCCTTGGCTTTCCAGAATATGAAAGTTGGCTTGTGGTACCAAGGCGCACTTAGCGTTGGTTGCCTTTTGTTCCACCAATGGTTTTTGTAGATCTTTGAACAGCTGGAATTAACGTGAAATTCCGAAGCTCGGATTCTGGTAATTTTAAATTCTATTTATTTTGTTCACCTTCCTTTCGCAAGCCCCTTTCTGTCCCAACTTTTGGGGTTTCTTTGGACCCACCCAAGAATCTCTTTTCTTTAACACACGGTCAGTTTCATCCAAATTTCCTTTTCAAAATTCTAACATTTATCACTGTGTTGCTCCGTTTCTTGTAAATACATCGAAGTCTGATTTCTGCCAATTTGCCAATTATGGGCTCTTGAAACCACCTCCCAGTCTGGCTTCAGATTAAAAACATGTCCCCTTTCACTCTAGAGGTCTGCGCAAACATTTGTGTCTGAAGTGCCAGTTTTATTTAAACAGACAAGGAGAAGGAAATTCACTCTATTCCTCCTGGATCACTGTTGTTTGCAATCAGATTTCCTCTCCCGGGTGAACAGCCTTCTTGCTGCAATCCTATACACCCCTTGGCCTGTGAGGTTATTCTCACCGCATGCTTATTTCTGAGCTGATGGCATAAAGCTGCACTGTAAATAAACCTGCCCCATTGTCGTCTTCTTGCAATAACCCTTGCCTCTTCATATCGCTGCACAAGGCTGTTTTATCTAGATTGCTTACTCAGGCATAGCGATGTCCCTAGCGTTCTTTTTTTATTATTAACGGCCATTAAGAAAGGTTAGATTAGAACACTGATAGCAATACAAAACACATGGAAGGAAGCTGTTGTGGTTTTTTGTTTTTTAAAAAAAAATTGTCTTACAGTTCCTCTTCCCTTTTTCCCCCCTGCTTTTAACTGCCTTGAGCTGGCCATCAAGAGGGGGGTCAAATCTTGTAAACAAACCTAATCACCTTTGCCTCTGCTTCCTCGCAAAGAGGCCTGGATTCATTGTGTAAAGAGCCCGGGTGTAGAACTGTCACCTCCCCAACACACCAGAGACAGTGTGTGTGTGACATGAGTTAGAAAGTGTGAGCAGATGAGAAGAGGGAGGGGGAAGGGAGAAAAACATCAAAGGTTGAGCCTGAAGGAAGCCCCCCCCCTCTCTCTCTCTCATTCTCTCTCTCTCATTCTCTCTCTCATTCTCTCTCTCTCTCATTCTCTCTCTCATTCTCTCTCTCATTCTCTCTCTCTCTCTCTCATTCTCTCTCTCTCTCTCTCATTCTCTCTCTCTCTCATTCTCTCTCTCTCTCTCTCTCTCTCTCTCTCTCTCTCTCTCTCTCATTCTCTCTCTCTCTCTCTCTCATAGCTAAAGGGACTTCATGTTGCAATGTCTTCTGACAGATCATCTTCCTCTTCCTGATCCTTCAAGCTACTACTACTCTTTCCCATTGTCTTTTTTCTGAATGTTTTCTTTTGCACTCTCCCACCTTTCTTGTCTCCTTTTCCAATCCAGCTCTCCCTCATTTCACCTCCCATCTGTCACTTCCTCCCTCTGGTCATTTTTTAAAAATTATTATTATTTCTGAGCCTCCATTTTCTGTTCCTCTAATATTGTCCTTCCTCTCCTTTCCAACCGCTGCCCATTTCTCTCAACCCCCTTGACAATTCTCTCCCAGATCCTTTCCTCTCTCTTTCTTCACTCCCCTCTTTTATCCCATTCTTTCCCTTGCCTCTTTTGTTTTGGGTTTGCCTTTCGTGTCCTTTTAAGTTGCTCTCCCAAGCCACTTTCCCCCCCCCTCTCTGTGTTTTCCCTTGCTTTGTACCTTCTCACCCCCTGAACGTATCCCACCCAATCTTTTCTTTTCTTTTTTCCCCCCACTCCTTTTTAAATCCCAGATTTCCCTCCTGTTTCCTGCTATCTCACACCTCCAGCAAAGATGTCTTCAACTCCTCCGCTGCCAGAATGGAAACTCCAGTTACTGGAGCGTCGGCGAAAGGAGGAAGAGGAAGCTCGGCGGCGGGAACAGGAGCAGCAAGACCGTATGGCTAAGATGCCAGCTTGGAAACGGGAGATCATTGAACGACGCCGGGCCAAGCAAGGTTCCAGCACTTCTTTTTCTGAACCAAACGGACCAGGAGAAACGGAGAGTGGCCCAGCCTCTCTGCCTGCTGCAACGTCATCCTACCAAGAGGGGGAGCCAAAGAGTTCTGTGCTACAGGAGAAGATTGGCCCAGTCCACCAACATCCTTTCATTCAGCTGGAGAAGCGCCGCCATCATCAGGAGTCTGGCCCTCCAGAAAGTGAACTTGCGAATACCAAAGCCAAACAAATAGTGGATCTGTGTGGGCAGATTCCAGGTGTCCGGACCCTACGGGCAGACAATGTCATTATAATAGAAACAGCCCATGGGGCACCACCAGCGCAGCTGGCTAGTGACCGCCACTCAGGAGAAGCCAAATCAGGTAGCATGGAGTCCCTCAATGAGCTGTTGGCCCGCCGTGGGGGCAGCGTGACTGAGATCCGTGCAGGCGAGGTCTTCATCGTCAAGTCGGCTTTGAGCCGCAGCGTGGAGGATCTCAACGCCGTGGGCCGAGCTGAGCATCGGGCATCGCTGCCCGAGCAGCGCCAAGGGCGGGTCAGCAAACTACTCAGCCGGTTCAGCCAAGAGGATGGTGGAGGGGTGGTGATGCCATCACCCCCGGTGAAGTCCCTCAGCACTGAGAATTTAACGGAAAGCACCTTTGGAGGAAAGAAGCCAGCCCATTCTCCAGCAGACTTTGCCCCATCCCGGCTGCCTTGCATCAGTCGCCTCCCCAGCCCTCCCTGTGACCTCCCGGGACTGACGTCCCCAGGGCCTTGCACTGTGGCATCTTATCGAAGCCAGTTTGAAGCTAAATCAAGCGGTGGGGAGGGCTGGCCAGATAGCCCTCCAAGGCGCTCACCCAGTGGGAAAAGGTGGGGAAGGGAGGCTGTGTCCCCAGACAGAGGACCCAGGGCGGAGAGCAGTGATTTGGAGGTGGCAGTGGAAAGCCACCCAGCTGAGGACGATGTCCAGGGCAAAGCCTTGGCCAACCTGCACCTCCACTCCAGGAACTCCTTCATGGTTGTGCCACTGCGGGCTTCAGCCTCCCCTCCCCCAGAACCCAAACAGGAAGCCAGCCCTTCTCCTCCTTCAGCCAAGCCCCCAGTCCCCACTTCCTGCTCTTCACCCAGCTGTGAACAACTTCTCCCGGACGCCGTGGAGGAGCCGCCGCCCGAAGCCGAGGCCATGAGACGGAGCAGCAACAGCAAAGTTAAGGAGGATGTCAGGATGGGAGGCCTGGGCTGGGTCTCATCCCCCCATCCAGCCATGCAGCGTCGCAGTGGCAACACCATCACAATCAATCCTCGGAAGGTCTCCGTGTCACCTGTCATGGCTGTGGAGAATGGCATCGAGAGCTCTCCGCCACTGGGTACGATGCCCATGAAGAAACGCTACCCCACAGTGGAGGAGATCCAGGTGATTGGGGGCTACCTCTCCCTGCAGAGATCTTGTCTTGCAAAGAACGACCGACATCGGAAAAAGGTAGGCATGGTGCTCCTCCAAGCCCCTCTGGTCAGCTATTTGCTATTTGCAGCTGTTTGCATTTTGTAAACATCTGCACTTTTGCATTTCTCTTGTTCTATCTATGGCCTTTGGGTGGCCACAACTTTTTCAGGTGCTTGCTTGTTACCCTCTCCACAACCACCATCCTGTGATTGCTATCACCTTTTCCTGCATTCTTGTTCCTTTATTCCTTTATTTCACTGACATGGTTGGAGATATTCACCTCAAAAAGTGAGTATTTCTAGAACAATTCCTAGAAATTCTTGTCGAAGGATGCAGAATTCAACTCAAAGCTGGTAACCCAACTACTCTTTTTGCCTTATTAGAACTTCATATTTTTAATGTAATATAAAACTGTGGCTTCTGTAAGGCAGATCCCCATTCCTCCCCTTTTACAGATGAGCAAAAGAAGCAAAGAAAATTGAGTTTGTTCTTGGTTGGCACACAGGTTCAGGACACACAAGGCTTTAAATCCCTGCCTTTCACAGTCTCAAATTCAGTGCTTTAGCCTACAGTCCCTACCTTTCCATTGACAATGTACTTGTAATACTAACCTTTCCTTTTATGTTAACTACAATAGTGCAAAATATTTTTTTTTTGTCTGTTGAAAGGTCCTTGGGATACAGAGCAATTTCACACCCGGCCACACACAGTAAAACAATATCTAGTACCTCTGATCACTTGTTCTACAGAAGTCAGTGAAGTTGCCTCCAAACTGAAGACTTGGAGATCCAGTGGAGTGGAGTGGAGTGGAGTGGAGTGGAGTGGAGTGGAGTGGAGTGGAGTGGAGTGGAATAGAATAGAATAGAATAGAATAGAATAGAATAGAATAGAATAGAATAGAATAGAATAGAATAGAATAGAATAGAATAGAATGGAATGGAATGGAATGGAATGGAATGGAATGGAGTGGAGTGGAGTGGAGTGGAGTGGAGTGGAATGGAATGGAATAGAAGCCGGAAGACCTTGGAGGTCTTCTACTCCAGCCCTCTGCTCAAGCAGGAGAACCTACATCATTTCAGACAAGTGATTGTCTAGTCTCTTAAAAACCTCCAGTGATGGAGCGCCTGTTCAAGGATTCTGTGAGGTGTTCGTTCCACAGTAAGAACAAAGATGGAAGAAGCCATACAGAAAACCAGCACCAACATCCCAAAATTTCATGAATGATTAAATCTTCATCCAGACACACTGCCTTTTTCTTCTTCTGTGCAATTTTGTCCCCAGTTGCTCTGTGTTTATCTCTTCCCACGGTTCTTCCTTTTAATTTCCTCCTTACCTTGAGTTGTCAGCAATGCTCAGAGGAAGACAGCTACATCCTGTAAATTGCATTAAGGTTTCCTAATGTACAATTAAAAAAACATTCTGGATTTGAGGCTTAATCCATAGTTCTTGGTAGGGATGTTTTAATGCAAGCTGCAAAATACACTTTGGAGCTTCCTTTGTAGAGTTTCAGGGTTCACACAATGCCTAATCATAATGAAATAACCAATGTAGGCAGGTAGAATTATTTTATTCATTTGCAAATTAGTTTTGCAGGCCAATTTTTAATGGCCTTTAGACATATGTGATATTTATAGACAGACTTCAGGAGTGGGAACTGAAGGCCAGCTCCATTGTTGTGTTGACTGCATTTTTCAAGCATGCTTCCAGAATACAAATCTTGGCTTACTTCAAAGAGTGATCAATATCGTAGTTGTAGTTAATGTTCAACCGCTTGTTCATCCGAAATTTCATCAGGTGTTGGCTGTGACCACTTGAAAGCAATTCCTGCTAAAAAGTCACTCATTCCTATTATGGAATGAGACTTTAAGGGGACCTCTTCTCCAATGCATTTATTTATTGGGTTTATGTGCTACTAAATCTATATAGATTCACAGTGATTCATGGCACATGAACAAACTTAAAATATAACTTTATTAGTTAATTAGTTAATTCTAAACCAACAACAAAATCATACATATAATTCATATAATACCACTTCAACATTTTTTCTGAGCAATATATATACCTTAACATTCCCACATGTACTTGTACAAAATGATAGAATAGAATAGAGACATTATCTAGGAAAAGAAAAGTTTGCCTTTTCTGAGGAGTATGTCAAAGATGGGAGTCTTTTGAAGCTACAATACTTTTTTACAACTGCATATGACATTCGAGCACTGATTTTCACATATTCTGCTTAGAACCAAGCATTGGGGTGGAGATTGAGGTCTAGAAACTCTGTTCGCTGTTGAGCATGGCAGGATAAAGAAATAGTGAGGAAGGGTGATTTGACTTCCACCGTACAGTGTCTCCCCTTAACTTTGCTTTCTTCCTATCATCTGCTTGCTAAGTGCTTGCTTAGAAACTTTCCCAATTTTCAGAGGAAAATATGGTAAAATATGAATAGAAGAAGAATGAAACACCTGCGTAACATTACTTTTTATCTGCTGGTTCTCCCATTTAAGATCGCAGTGCTGCTTTAAAGTGGTCGTGAAAGTCTAAAGCAGAGGTCCCCAAATTTTTGGGCACCAGGGACCGGTTTCACGGAGAGAGGTTTTTCCGGGGACCATGGTTTTGTGTGCTGCCTGCATCCCACGGATGGGGCTTTGCTTGTTTGTGTGGATCGGTTGCTGGTATGCTGCGGTCCGATACTGGTCCACGGACCAGGGGTTGGGGACCCCTGGTCTAAAGTTTCTTGACACAGCACACTATCAAGCATTTTGTTTTTCCCTCAAAGCAGAGCAGATGTGTTAATTTTTAGGATGATGTATAGAGTGGGCCTGTTACCAATTTTTCTGCCTCCAAAATGAAAGTGGAATGGCAAGAAACGTGTGTAGGTGCCAGCCGGACTATTTAGTAAGAAGATTGATTGAGGTGTAGGGCTGGCAAAGCAGAAGTATATAAAAAGCCAGATGAGGAGAGAATGTAAAGAGGTCCCTAGAGTAAGCGATATAAAGTCAGTAGAAGGCATGGTCAGAGCAGTGAGCCAAGGAATTTATTTATTTATTTATTTATTTTTGGGACTTATATGCCACCCTATCTCCCGAAGGACTCAGGGCGCCTAACAACAATAAAATACAGCAATACAAAAGTTAAAAAGAATTAAATTAACAGCCCCAATAAAATAAATTAAAATTAAAATTAAAAATTAAAAAAAAAATTAAAAAACATTTTAAAATCCCTGTTGTCAGTCCAGGTCAGCCTGATGGAAAAGGAGTGTTTTGAGGCCGCGGCGAAAGGACCGGAGATCCGGGGCCATCCGGAGCTCAAGGGGAAGTTGGTTCCATAGGGCTGGCGCTCCCACAGAGAAGACCCTCCCCCTGGAGGTCACCAGCCGACATTGTCTAGCTCAGACATGTCAAACACAAGGCCCGGGGGCCAGATCCGGCCCGCGGTGGTTTCATGCGGCCCACGAAGCCATCCTGGAAACAGTGAGGGAACGGCCCCCACTGCCTTGGTCCTGGCCCAGAGACCCTCCTCCTGCCAGAGACCCTCAGATCTGTCCCACTCCTGCCCAGGCCCCCACAGGCACCCTTGATGCGAATGATGTAGAGCTGGCCACGCCCACCCAGTAGGCCATATGCACTTTAGCCACACCCACCCAGTAGGCCACGCCCACCCAGGCCATACCCACCCGGCCCCCTGAGGGCAACCGCAGTGCTGAAATTGAGTTTGACACCCCTGGTCTAGCTGATGGCACCCTGAGGAGGCCCTCTCTGTGTGAGCGTACTGGGCGATGGGAGGTCATTCCCAGCAGCAGACGGTCCTGCAAATATCCCGGGCCTAGGCCATGTAGGGCTTTAAAGGTAAGTACCAGCACCTTAAATCTCACCCGGAGGACAACCGGTAACCAATGCAAAGGAATGCTCCGTAGCAGCAGCCATGCATTGACTTTTTAATGGAAATAAGATGAAACAGAGAAGATCCACTGTGAGACTTCCAGATAGAACTTAAGATGGGGAAAGCATCCTCGTGTTGAGGTTCCATTGTGATTTTGAGAGACAAAGGGATGTCTGATCATTTGCACTCCCTGTCTGCAAAAGGCATTTGGTGGAGTGAAGATCAGTCATAACTGGACACCGTCTTAATTAGCTGGAGATTGCATTAGCATCAACAAAGATTCCCTCAGTTTTCATCCAGGTCTGGTTGCCCGCTGTTAATTGTACAGGATAATATGACATTCCCGCTAAAGCAGGGGTGTCAAACTCAATTTCATTGAGGGCCGCATCAGCATTGCAGTTGCCCTCAGGGGGCCGGGTGGGTGTGGCCTGGGTGGGTGTGGCCTACTGGGTGGGTGTGGCTAGAGTGTGTATGGCCTGCTGGGTGGGCGTGGCCAGCTCTACATCATTTGCGTCAAGGGTTCCTATGGGGGCCTGGGCAGGAGTGGGACAGATCTGAGGGTCTCTGGGCCAGGGCCAAGGCAGTGGGGGCCATTCCCTCACTGCTTCCAGGATGGCTTCGTGGGCCACATGAAACCACTTTGCGGGCCGGATCTGGCCCCCGGGCCTTGTGTTTGACATGTCTGCGCTAAAGTGTCATATCTATGGAAATTCTCAGTCATCCAGGTCAAGGTTATCTCAGCTTCTTGAATGAGAAGCGAAACCGTCTTCAAAGAAAAACAAGAAAGTCCAGTTGCCTCTTGAAAAAGCACCTTTGAGACATTAAAGTGTTGTGTTTAGCAACCTAAGAATCAGAATAGATCCGGAAATGACCTTTGAGGTCATCTAGTCCAACCCCCTGCTCAAGCAGGACACCCTGTACCATTTCAGACAAGTGGCTCTCCAGTCTCTTCTTAAAAACCTCCAGTGATGAAGCACCCACAACTTCTGAAGGCTGGCTGTTGCACTGGTTAATTGTCCTCACTGTTAGGAAGTTTCTCCTTAGTTCCAGGTTGGTTCTCTCCTTGATTAGTTTCCATCCGTTGTTTCTTGTCTTGCCTTGTGGTGCTTTGGAAAATAAGTTGTCCTCGTCTTCTTCCCGGCAGCCCCTCAAATACTGGAATACTGCTATCATGTCCCTCCTAGTCCTTCTTTTGTCTAGACAAGCCAAACCCAAATCCTGCAACCGTTCTTCATGTGTACAACCTAGGTCCAAGCATGTCCAATTGACCTCTTCCTTGAGCATCCGTCCAACGAACGTGAGCCTGAGGATGCAGAATTTGCTGCCCCAAGTTCACTGTGTGAAATGGGTTAGTGGTCAGACTGGCCTTGAGAACATCATGGTACTGTTTGCACACACATTTCCACAGAAGTCTTAAGTCCTCCTCCACAAAAGCCTTTTCATCCTAGCAAGTCTACCCCATGCTCTCGGGTCACCACATATGCCCCAAGCCGAATAGAGGCAGCCTGTCTTTTCTGTCCATCATAAGGCAGTTATTTAGTTAAATCATTAGCAATTGAAGGAATTTCCCCGAGACTTTTTGGTTTTCTGCAGCTGGCTTTAAAAATGCTCCTCACTTTCTGGACCCTTGTTGTAAATCTCTCCCTCCCCCTCCCCCCCCTTTTAGGCTTATGAACTGAGTTCCTTCTCAATCCTTCCAATTTTATTGCCAAGAAAACGGCATACACATGTTCATGAAGTCACTGGAATCAAGCAGGACTCAAAGGAAACTTTGCATTTACAAGCCATGTTTAATACCCACGATGATCAGTGAATGAAAAGGAGGTGGGGTGCCCAGAGTAACTAGCTAGCAATTTAACTAAATATAGGCCTTATGCAGATCTTTTGTCAGCTTTTCATTATCACTCATCAAGGAGATCCCTTCTGGTAATTAGTTGGCTGGAACATGGGCTTCTGTGTATTATACTACACTCAGTTAATAAGTGTAAATGGATTTTAAGATTCTTGGCTTTTCAAAAGGAACTTTGAGTGTTATATTTAGAAGACAGGGAAGTGGTCGGAGAGAAAGATTTAATAATAATAATAAAATAAAATAATAATAATAATAATAATAATAATAATAATAATAATAATAATAATAATAATAATAGGAGGAGGAGGAGGAGTAATAATGAGGAGGAGGAGGAGGAGGAGGAGGAGGAGGAGAAGAAGAAGAAGAAGAAGAAGAAGAAGAAGAAGAAGAAGAAGAAGAAGAAGAAGAAGAAGAAGAAGAGGAAGAAGAAGTTGTAAGGGACCTTGGAGATCATCTAGTCCAACCCCCTGCTCAGGCAGGAAACCCTATGCCATTTCAGGCAAATGGCTGTCCAGTCTCTTCTTAAAAACTTCCACCGTTGGAGCATTCACCACTTCTGGAGACAGGTTGTTCCACTGGTTAATTGTTCTGTCAGGAAGTTTCTCCTTAGTTCTAGGTTGCTTCTCTCCTTGACTAGTTTCCATCCGTTGCTTCTTGTCCTGCTTTCAGGTGCTTTGGAGAATAGCTT
>NW_027673313.1:0-21976 GCF_964194415.1 Vipera berus
TGGCAATGGCCAGTTCTTGCACTTACAAATATCATAGCATCCCCATGGTCATGTGATCAAAATTTGGGCATTTGGCAACCATCATGAATTTATGGTGATTAATGCATTACAAGGTCATGTGAGTGCCACGTGTGGTCTTCCCAGCTGTCTTTCAATGAGCAAAGTCAACGAAGAAGTCAAATTCACTCAATGACTGCACGGCTCACTTAACAACTGAGGTGGTTCCCTTAGCAATCATGGTAAAAAGCCTAAAATGGCGTAAAATTTGATGTGATTCAGTTAACAAAGTCCATTGCTTAGCCATGGAGATGTTCGAGACCAATTGTGTTCGTAAAGTGAAGATTGCTTGGTAGTGAAAGAGTAGGAAACAAGGGAAGGATATAAAAATATTGGGGTTTCCCAAGAAATTGGTTTGAGTGCACTACTTTTTAACTGATGGGGAGGTGAATGTTACACAATTATTTTAAATCAAGAGGAACTGCAAAAAGTTACAGAAAATTGAGGCAATGGGTGTTTAAGTAGCCTATGCAGTGAAAATAATGAATTGCATTACTGAGGTTAATAAGAAAGGATTAAAAACAAGGTGCAGAAAGGGATACTTAAATTATCAGCAGGCCAGAATAAGTGTTGAATGAGAAAAGCGTATGACATGGGGAGCTTATGAGCTTGGAAAAATGGAAAATAAGGAGGGCAGGAAAGAAGCGTGCATAATTTTAGATGTACATCAAAGGAACCATTTCATAAGACCAGAATCAGGAGTTATCCAATAAAGCTAAATGATTGGCGATATAGAAGGAAATTATCATCAGGTATATTGCTCAAATATGGCAAATGTATGGCTAGCCATCCCAAGGATTATTTTCCAAAGAGGATTGGACAAATTTGTGGTGGAAGAGACCATCATTGACCTTAGTAGGTTATAGCACTGGTTGACTTTGGAATCTGACATTAAGCAAGGCTGAGTTTCATTAATGCTTGGATGAGATAACCTTATGGAATCACAGCTAGTTTGGGAAATTTTAAATCAGATCAGAAGAAAGCAATGGCAAATCTCCCATCTTTATTTTTGAGCTTGTCCAGAAGGGTTATGTTAGTTATGATAGGTGCATTACCTTCAATATGTGAGGCAGGAGTGTCCAACCTTGGCAACTTTTAAGACCTGTGGACCTCAACTGAGACTTGAAGTCCACAAGGCTTAAAGTCGCAAAGGTTTGTTGTTGTTGTTAGCTGTGAAGTCGTGTCTGACCCATCGTGACCCCATGGACAACGTTCCTCCAGGTCTTCCTGTCCTCTACCATCTTCTGGAGTCCATTTAAGCTCACCCCTACAGTGACTCTATCCAGCCACCTTGTTCTCTGTCGTCCCCTTCTTCTCTTGCCCTCAATCTTTCCCAGCATTAGGCTCTTCTCCAGTGAGTCCTTCCTTCTCATTAGGTGGCCAAAGTATTTGAGTTTTAGCTTCAGGATCTGGCCTTCTAAAATGCAGTCAGGGTGGATCTCCTCTAGGACTGACCGGTTTGATCACCTTGCAGTCCAAGGGACTCGCAGGAGTCTTCTCCAGCACCATAGTTCAATTCTTTGGTCGCAAAGGTTAGACACCCTTTATCTAAGGCAATACGGTCCAGCATTTTATTGACAAAGAGGTCATGAGCAGAACTCTGTTGTAATATTCCTGGGCTAGTTACATTTTGTATATGTTTTTCAACTCATCCTTTCGGTCACCGTAAAAATGGAACAATGGACTAGTGCTTTAATTCAAAGCAAGACAGCTCATTTTAGGATATAATGAATGGATGTGGCCTTTGTCTTCATTTTTTTTCTCCTTTCTTCTTCTAAAAATCCCTTGATTGTCTTTACTTTTTCTTCCATTCTTCCTTGGATTTCTACTCCTCCCCCTTTCTGTAGACTGAAACAGCAGACACCCCAGTGCAGTACTTTTTTTTTTCAGAGAAGTTGGTTGAGGTTCAGAGAACAGAAACAAATACACTGCAATTCTGAAAAGCTGATCTCCTCTGAGCAATAAAGAGGAGATGATAAAAATCCCACGTTTTGAGAAATCTTTATCATCCTGAGAGCCTAGATTAGTTTTCTTCTTAACAATTTGAGGACAGTATTAGCTGGCAGGAACAACAAGAACAACAACAACAACCAAAACTGTGGAGCCTGACCACCTTGCATGAAGTTATGAGGAGTAAGGTAGCATGAAAAAATATATCTGGAATAGCTTTGAGCAAAATGCAGTGAAAAATGGAGGGATGTGACTGGGGGTAGTCACTGAAATACTAATTTTAGACCCTATTATTCTAGGCAAACAAAACAAGTCAGAGAAAAAAAAAACATTATGTAGTGGCAGGGACAGTAGAAAAACTAGAGAAGCTGGAAAAAAATGAGAATGGTTTGATCAGAACAGGTTCTTCAAGTCCCACTGAGATTTAAAAAAAAAATTGCCATTGAAACCTGTAAAATTTGAAGTGCTTCATGTTATTTGGCTCATGAAAATCGAAAGCCTGAAAATAAATATTCAAAGATCTATTTTTTTCTCCTTGTCCTTTTGTAAAAAAATAAAATAAAAATCCTTTAATATAAAAACAGGGAAAAGAACAAGAGAGAGATGAGAAAGAAACAATGGAGGAAGGGACAGAAATACAAGTCAGACATAACGAAGTGTAGGGGACCAGAAACTCAGTTCTTTGAAAAAAATAAATATAATGCTTGGATATGTATCGTTTGGGGTTTCCATTAAAGGATAGAAATCCAATTCATACGTATACATTTATTCAGTTCAGAGTTTTAACTCAGGTCTTTCCGTTGGAGTAAAAAAAAAGCTGTTTAGTTATATAGAATAGGCCAGGGCTGTCAAACTCAATTTCATTGAGGGCCGCATCAGCATTGTGGTTGCCCTCAGGGGGCCGGGTGGGTGTGGCCAGGGTGGGCGTGGCCTACTGGATGGGCGTGGCTAGAGTGCGTATGGCCTACTGGGTGGGCGTGGCCAGCTCTACATCGTTCGCATCAAGGGTGCCTATGGGGGCCTGGGCAGGAGTGGGACAGCTCTGAGGGTCTCTGGCGGAAGGAGGGTCTCTGGGCCAGGGCCAAGGCAGTGGGGGCCGTTCCCTCACTGTTTCCAGGATGGCTTCACGGGCCGCATGAAACCACTTCACGGGCCGGATCCTGCCCCCGGGCCTTGTGTTTTACATGTCTGGAATAGGCTGATAAATTCTGGGAGTTGAATCCATACCTCTTAAATTGGCCAACTTTAAAGGAAGTGCTGTAAACCAATTCCAGGGAAGCCAATTCTTCACTCTTAGATCAACTCCAAATGAATCTGAACCCAAATCAGAGCTCTCCAATCTTTATGAACGACAAGCAGCTTTTTCTGAACCAATCACATCTTGACATAATAAGATTCAGGTTTCCTTGCCTTTGAAACTCTAGCCCCCTGATTGGTTGGATTAGAATCAGAACAGAGCTGAAAGGCACCTTGGAGGTCTTCTAGTCCAGCCCCCTGCTCAAACAGGAGACCCTACACCATGCCGCTTGGGGTGTGTGTGAAAGCCCTAATAAACAGGCATATACATAGAATGAAGGCTACTGCTACGCTTGTAAGCCGCCCTGAGTCTTCGGAGAAGGGCGGGATATAAATGTAATTAAAATAAATAATTAAAAATAAATTGCAGACAAGTGGCTGTCCAGTCTCTTCTTAAAAACTTCTACTGATGAAGCAACCACAATGTTTGAAGGCAAGCTGTTCCACTGATTAATTGTCCTCACTGTTAGGAAGTTTCTCCTTAATTCCGGGCTGCTTCTCTCCTTGATTCATTTCCATCCATTGTTTCTTGTCTTTGCCTTCTGGTGTTTTGGAAAATAAATTGACCCACTCCTCTTTGTGGTAGCCTCTCAAATACTGGAATACTGCTATCATGTCCCCACTAGTCCTTCTTTTCTCTAGACTGGCCAAAGTTAAATCCTGCAACTGTTCTTCACATGTTTTATTCTCTAAGCCTTTAACCCTCTTCTTTGCTCTTCTTTCCACTTTTTCCCAAAATCTCAACATCTTTTTTGTAATGTAACCAAAACTGGATGCAGTATCTCAGCTGTGGTCAATCTTTATTCCTGAAGAAATTCCCTTTTGTATCTTACATTTACCTTCAACTTGACTCCTCTTTAACCCTTGTACAGATTCCTGGAAAGCACCACCAGTATCTCAAGGTCTAGTCCAGTATTTCTCAACCTTGGCAACTTTAAACTATGTGGACTTCAATTCAGCAGGTGTTGTAATTCCTTAAGATTGCTGGATTTTTTTTAGGCTAAAGCTTTGTCTTTCCTTGGATTTTACAGCAGGCATTCTACTTCTGTTTGAAGAATTTGAACAACACACCTTTCTCATGCTTAGGACAACTGAATCTTAAGTTTTCTCCAGCCTGAATTAACATCTTTCTGTAGAATTTGATGGGCAAATTACCTGTGAGTTTAAATCTTTCTTCATTGTAGTTCTTAGTCATTTAAATAGAAGCGCTTCTTTCGTGTGGCTAACTGTCATGTTGGAATCTGTGAAAAGGCTCTTAACTACAGCTTCTGAAGCTTTGTACAAATCTCTATGGATGAAAGAGTAGGTTATATAAAAAATAAATGCACTTGGGAAGAATTTGGCTCCGGGAGTGATTACTCTTTGGTGTAAAAAGTGATGTGCTAATCTTGATTACTTCTTCCAGAGTGGCATTTGCTGAGAAATAAAAATTTATTACTGGATCTTAGGAATAATAAAGGGAAGGAGAAGTGGGATATGAGATGGTGTGTGGTTTGTGTAGCCATTTTTTCTTCATTTGATGACGATTCCATTTGATTAGATTAAGGCAGAGGTAGGCAACCTTGGCTCTTTTATGACTTGTGGACTTCAACTCCCAAAATTCCTGAGCCAGCATGGCTCAGCTTGGAAACCTCTTCCTTTCCCCTCAGCATGGCTGGCTCAGGAATTCTGGGAGTTGAAGTCCACGAGTCATAAAAGAGCCAAGGTTGCCTACCCCTGGATTAGGGTGAAATAGTCTCATTCTGCTTCCTTGTTTATACTGATGACCTCTTGGCTGCAATTGGTCCTTCTGTGTACCAGCTCCTATTTCATATTGTGATGACCTGTAAGTGATCTATCAAAATCACACTAGCTTGTGCTTAGATGAATCTTTCATCTCTGACATCATTAACATGGCTAGAACATGGATTCCATTTTGACTTTCCTTTTGAGGCCTTGTTTTTGTGCAAAAGCTTCAATCGGTTTCATATAATTAATATTAGACCTACAATCTAATGAAGAAGACACATGATGGAATGAAAGATCAACTTCAGTTTAGTTTGGTGAGAAGTGCTATCACGATTGTGACTTTTCTCTGACTAAGAAACTGTTTCTCTTGGGGACAGGAAGGAAAAGTTATCAGAAACAAAACAAAACAACATAGAGCAGGGGACTTCAAACTTGGCCCTTTTATGATTTGTGGACTTCAACTCCCAGAATTCCTCAGCCAGGCACACTGACTGAGGAATTCTGGGAGTTGAAGTCCACGAGTCATAAAAGGGCCATGTTTGAAGACCCCTGACATAGAATATAGAACAATAAATTTGGAAGGAACCATGAAGGTCTTCTAGTCCAACCCCAACTACTGCTTGAGCAGAAAACCCTATATCATTTCAGATAAATGGTTGTCTAGTCTCTTTTTGAAAGCCTTCAGTTTCTCTTCTTTGCACACTTTCCAGAGTCTCAACATATTTTTATTATTATGGTGACCAGAACTGGATGCAGTATTCTAAGTGTGGTCTTACTATGACTTTGTAAAGCAGTACTAGAACTTCATGTGATGTTGATTCTATCCCTGTATTAATGCAGCCTAGAATTGTATTGGCTTTTTTGGCTCATATTTAAGTGATTATCCACCAGGACTCCAAGATCAAAACAAAAACTGATCCAGATTGGATCTACTTTGGATCTAAGGAGACAATCCTGTGCCAATAGAAGCTATCAAGGGAAAAATATGAGGAGAAGGAATGGATCAGAGGTTGAAGGATTTCATCAAAGGAAAAGCAGATACGGAGGAGATATAAAGTGAAGATAAGGGACTGGAAATCCCAACCTAGGCCCAGAAAGAAAATAAGTGAAAGGAGTTTTGGAATAGCTTATTGTCTAGAATTGACTTTGTGTTAATTGTAACATATAATCAGAAGAAATGAGGAAATAACAAGGGAGAATCCTGTCCTTTTGAGGTTTTTTAAAAAAATTCTACCTCATGCTGATAGTTTCTGATATTTTGTTCCACAAACAGATCGTTTTCATGTAAAAAGAAAATTCCTCTCACTTTCTGTCTGAAATCTAATCTTCCAGACTCCTGTCACCAAAATCACAACATCCTATATAATGGATAAAACGGCTTGCATTTAAACAAAAGTAAAAAAAAATATGTAAAACCAAAAATGTGTAACTTGAGGCACCCCTAAGTAAACACACAGATGTTTTGACGAGAGATTTGGAATGAAAATTTTAATCCAAAGTGAGGAACCACAGAAATCAACACTTCTCAATTCCAGTCTTGTCGTAAAGGGGGAAAAAAGAGAGTATTCTCAAGCTTGCCAATTTTTGTTTACAGATTGATCTATGAAGCATAGCAATCGGGATTTCATTTCCAGAAAGGCTGACCTAAAGCTTTCTTCTCATCAACATGTATGACAGTAATCTATACATTGCACTTTGATCATATTTTTTTTTCTGTAGTTTTCACTTTTGTTGCTTTTTTTTTTGGTGATGTAGGCATATAATGCTAATAGAGCCTTGGTGGAGCAGTGGGCTAATGCCTCCTTAAGTAACACCAGCTGCCTGCCATTAGTGCAGGTTCGAGTCCCACCAGGCTCAAGGTTGACTCAGCCTTCCATCCTTCCGAGGTAGGTAAAATGAGGACCCAGATTGTTGGGGGCAATAAGCTGACTTTGTAATAATGCCGCTTGGGGTGTGTGTGAAAGCCCTAATAAGCAGGCATATACATAGAATGAAGGCTACTGCTAAGCTTGTAAGCCGCCCTGAGTCTTCGGAGAAGGGCAGGATATAAATGGAATTAAAATAAAAAAATAAAATAAACATCTCCCTCACCTACTAATGGTCAGAAAGAAGCAGTTTTCTTGGCATCAAGATAACAGAATAACAGGATAACATAGTTGGAAGGGACCTTGGAGGTCTTATTGTCCAACTCTTTGTTCAAGCAGAAAACTCTACTATTCCAGACAAGTGGCTGTCCAGTCTCTCCTTAAAACCTCCAGTGATGGAGAATCCACAACTTCTAAAGGCAAGCCATTCTACTGATTAATTGTCCTAACTATCAGGAGATTTCTCATTGTTGCTTCTCTCCTTCATTAGTTTCCATCCATGGTTTCTTGTCTCGTCTTCTGGAGCTTTGGAAAATAAGCTGACGTCTCTTCTTTGCCACAGATAAAAGTGCTTTGCATATTCTTTGGGTTTCTTCTTCTTCTTTTTTTACCACCTGGTCCAACTTATTTATTTATTTATTAAATTTTTATACCGCCCTTCTCCCGAAGCACTCAGGGTGGTGTACAGGGCAATAAATATAAAAACGAAGTACAAAAGTTAAAAAACAATTAAATATTATGCCCGAATATAAACAGTAATTAAAAACCATGTTAAAACCCCAACCCTTAACCCATCAAACCAGGTCGGATTGCTCGAATAAATAAGTTTTTAGATCCCGCCGGAAGGAGCGAAGGTCGGGGGCCATCCGGAGCTCAACCGGCAAGCGTTTCCACAGGTCTGGCGCGCCCAGAGAACGCCCTCCCCCCTTACACCCTGAGGATTTCCTGACGGCCCCATCCAAGTACTAATCAAGCCCAAGTCTGCTTAGCTTTCCTGGCCCAGATAGGTCAGATGATCAATGTATTAACCAGTGTTTTTTTGTAAAAGAAAAAGGTGCCGGAACTCACACATGTCATACAACCCACCTTGCCTACCCTACAAGGTTCCATCCAAAAAAGGTGCCAGAACTCCGTTCTGAGTGTTCTATGAAAAAAAAAAAGCCCTGGTATTAACTGTGCTAGGTAGCACAGTTTCACTTACTATCAAATATCTGCTCTGATCAGTCTTTTTCAGTTGGTTCCATAATATTCAAAAGAGTCCCATCCTTTTGCCATTGCTTTTTAAATGGCACTTTTACATTTTTGTTATTTGCCTGGCATTTTGTCTGCAGTGGCAGCAGTTCTGGAAGTAGGTTCAAAAGAGTGATGATCTTTCTATTCCATATCTTCCAGCCAAGCTTGATTTCCATAAGCTACATTTGTTGCTCAATGAAACCCCCTGGATGGCTTACCTGTGAAAAGTCATGGACAATTAAAAAAAGACAAACCAAAATAAAAGGATGATGAATACCAAGAATAACACAGTACAATATTGCTGTCTCCTAATGCAGGGGTCTCCAAACTTGGCAACTTGAAGACTTGTGGAGTTCAAGTCTTCCCCATGCTGGCTAGGGAATTCTGGTAGTTGAAGTCCACAAGTCTTCAAGTTGCCAAGATTGGAGGCTCCTGTCCTAATGAAGAAATCCCATGTCTTCCTCAGATCAACAAGGGCTCAATAGATCCTTGTATCCGCAGCCCTAGGTGTAAAGCCAAGTTTTCAAAGACTTATGGACAGATGACATTGGCCACCCTTTTTGTCTAGACTTCTCAGTCTAGTTCTGGAGTTTCCTGCTAGTTTCCCATCCTGGTAGAAATCAGGCCAAATCCACCATGTTCAAAACTTCATTGCTCTTGTCAAATTGAAAATGAAACTGTAGTAATATAGAGAAATGTCAGTTTGGTTGGAATGTCTCTCTGGACGAGTAACAGGCGCTCACTCTGCTACGCGGCACTCGGGATTCAACCCGCCAAACTGCCGACCTTCTGATCGACAAGCTCAGCGTCCTAACTCACTGAGCCACCGCGTCCCTTAGATCCTTTCTTTAGACTGGGGGAAAGCTGCCGATGGTGGCTTCTCATTTTCTCCTTTGTATCCCTGCAAACTCCATGCCTGCAGAACGTCAGTTTGTATTATGGAAAACTGCAGCCATGTCCCCAGAAGAATGGCTTTTGCTCTGTAGAGGGTCAGTCAAGAAGAGCTTTGTGTTCACAGTCCTTTGGAGAGGAGGCTTAGAAGACATTTCTTCCCCACTGCAAAAGATGTGTCGGTGAAAATCTCTGTTCGAGATATATAGCCATCTTATTACAATGAGTCGTCAACTTTGGCATTACCTGCCAAAGAGGAGAGTTATAAAATCAACCTGATCTTTTCAGAATAGCTGGAAAGAAAAGCTGGTGACTTTAATTTCCTCCTCTTTCAATATATTCTGCAGCTGTGACTGATATTGCTTCAGGTAGCAATGATCTATTTTAGACAGCATCTCACTGCTTATTGTATTGATGTTATAGTATATTTCATCTCCTGCCTATAGCCAGGGCACCAAGCTAACTAAATCACCATCATGTTCTTAGGAAAACTGGAGGATATCAAATACTTTGTGGTAAGGTATGGTGGCTCAGTGGGTTAGGACGCTGAGCTTGTCGATCAGAAGGTCGGCAGTTTGGCAGGTCGAATCCCGAGTGTTGTGTAACAGAGTGAGCGCCTGTTACTCGTCCTAGGTTCTGCCAACCTAGCAGTTCGAAAGCACGTAAAAATGGAAGTCGAAAAATAGGGACCACTATGGTGGGAAGGTAACAGCGTTCCGTGCGCCTTTGGCGTCTAGTCATGCCGGCCACATGACCACGGAGACGTCCTCGGACAAGCGCTGGCTCTTCAGCTTTGAAACGGAGATGAGCACCGGCCTCTAGAGTCGGAAACGACTAGCACGCATGTGCGGGGGCTCCTTTACCTTTATGTTAAGTCTGGGGTCCCCAACCCCCTGCGTCTCTGGATTGGTACCTGGCCACAGCATGCCAGCCTTGGTGGAGCAGTGGGCTAACGCCCCCTTAAGTAACACCAGCTGCCTGCAATTAGTGCAGGTTCGAGTCCCACCAGGCTCAAGGTTGACTCAGCCTTCCATCCTTCCGAGGTAGGCAAAATGAGGACCCAGATTGTTGGGGGCAATAAGCTGACTTTGTAAAAATGCTGCTTGGGGGGGGGACGAAAGCCCTAATAAGCAGGCACATACATAGAATGAAGGCTATTGCTAAGCACATTGATTTGTGCTTCTTAGATTGTAAGCCGCCCTGAGTCTTCGGAGAAGGGCGGGATATAAATGCCCCTAGAGTTGGAAATGACTAGCACGCATGTGCAGGGGAACCTTTACCTTTACCTTATAGAAACAGTGCAGGGTTGGCAAAGCTTGACTTGGGCTTCACATATATACTTTATTCTTTTCGATCTACACTCAGTGATGCTATTCAGAACTTGATTTGGATAGGAGGTAGGACCATGAAAGGACATATGGATACCACATCAAAATCTTGTGAGATCTAGCCAGAACCTTGACCTCAACCTCAAATTTGAGTGATTTTTTCCCCCCTCTTTAGCTGTGGTCATTCCCCTTTGCTTACAGTTCATTAATATAAAATGATTTTTAGGCAGCGGTTAAGACATGCACTTAAATGACAGCTTCTTGGAAAAGGCACTGGACCCTCAGAATGATAAAACGCTGATGTCCAATATCGGTAAATTTATATTTTTGAGTGCTATGACATTATAATAACCATATATCCAATACTGTTAATGAGATACTCAGAATTGATGGGAGTGGATATAGCTTAAGTCACAACAGAGACAGACAAGTGAGGGGCTAATGTCAAAAACAGGCTTTCTTCTAGTCTACATTGTGTGCCCAACAATGTAAGTACTCTCTCCAAGGGTTAGAATGCCTTGTTGCATATTTTCTTCCAAATCCTCCCCTGTTTATTTTGGAAATTATTCCTCTCCTGATCAGTCACTTGTGTTGTTTTGCCACAGTTGAATTAATGATTCATTTATTAATTGCGTTGTTTTGCCATTGTGAATTAATGGTTGACATCCTTGCTGCTCACATGCATTATTTATGCATCCATTTAGACTGGTCTCACATGATCTCTCTCTAGTCTAGTCCTCTCTCTATATATATATTTCTTTGGAATTTTCTCAGAACTTGCTTCTTAATGAGACTTTACCTGGTTGACTTGGGTTCTGTCTGTCTCTTTCACCTAGCTGCCGATGACCGCTTCGTCAGATGGACTGATACCGTCTAAACCTAACCTTACTCCATGAAGTATTTTATGTATGTGTCCTTTATATTTTTTACCAACGTAGAGCATTTTTAACATTTCCGTTATGATTTTTATACAACGGTGTAGTGATCTAGAATTCAATGGGCAAGTGTGATTTGGAGTACATAGAAATGTCAATGAACCATTCCTAGAAGAACTGCAGCTTCCCAGGAAATGACAGATTTAATGGCAGGAGCTGCTGGCTGATGTCCTAAGCACACCCACACACATGTCAAATCACCTTTCTCTTTCAAATCCTGATTGCTGCACAGTTTGATATTTTTAATAAGCACATGTAATAAGCAAATATGACATATTGCTGCGTGCACTTCCTACCATACATATGTTTGGGTATATACCCATTCAGTTGAATAATCCATGCAGAATTTGACAACGTTGAACGTTGAGTTCATTTAAGGACTTTGGGGCGTTTTTGTACCAATGCAAACTAAATGATTCCCCCCCCCCCTTTTCCACCAGCAGCTTTGAATCGATCTATGACATTTTAGGCACCATTGGATTTTGAATGTTAGGTTTTGAAGTGATAAGGACTCTGGATAAAGCCCAAGCAGAGATACTGAAAAGCATTGTGATGAAAATGTGTTTTAGCCTTTGTTCAGTGGTTAAAAATAATGGTTGAAGATGATACTGTGGAAGCAGAAAACAATGGGAGGCCTTTTAGGATATGAATACAGAAAAAATGTCCTACTAAAGTTATTCTAGGGATGTGGTGGCTCAGTGGGTTAGGATGCTGAGCTTGTCAATCAGATGGTCGGCAGTTTGGCGGGTCGAATCCCGAGTGCCGCGTAGCAGAGTGAGCGCCTGTTACTCATCCCAGCTTCTGCCAACCTAGCAGTTCGAAAGCATGTAAAAATGCAAGTAGAAAAATAGGGACCACTACGGTGGGAAGGTAACAGCGTTCCGTGCACCTTTGGCGTCTAGTCATGCCGGCCACATGATCACGGAGACATCCTCGGACAAGCGCTGGCTCTTCATCTTTGAAATGGAGATGAGCACCGGCCCCTAGAGTCGGAAACGACTAGCACGCATGTGCGGGGGAACCTTTACCTTTACCTTAAAGTTATTCTTTGCTTGTGCAATCCAATTTCAGCATTAAATAGAATAGTGTTCATAGATAAAATCAGTCTATTCCTGAAATAATTATCAGTATCATGGCTGGGGGTGGGTGGAGAATGCCTTTTCATTCCATTAATAACATCTCCATCCATGAGTGGCTAGATGGTTGTGTCTTCATGTTATGCCTCTCCTGTTGTGACCTGTTACTTTTTCCTAAAGGAGTGAAAAGACAGAATGATAGGATTGCAGCAAACAGAAGAGAATATTTGTAGTTCGGGGTTGTATTGGGGGTCCTTGATGCTTTCTGAGCTTGGCTGTTTTCAGCACTGATGATGTTACCTAGTTTGGTAATGAAACATCTTCAAGAAAACAACCAAACTCAGAGAGCATCAAGGACAATTATATTGTTGGCTAAATCCTGTCTTTTTCTTATGCTTCCCCTAGACATGATAAACTAATTCCAGCCCTAATCTTGACAAGAAATTCTGGGACAGGTAATTGTGTGACACAAGGCTGTGGCGCTTTTCATATTCATGTGATAAAGGTAAAGACGAGACACTTTTGACTGTCTAGATCAGGGGTAGGCAACCTTGGCTCTTTTATGATTCGTGGACTTCAGCTCCCAACATTCCTGAGGCAGCTATGCAGACTCAGGAATTTTGAGAGTTGAAGTCTATGAGTCATAAAATAGCTGAGGTTGCCTACCCCTGGTGTAGATATATCCATGTTGCTTTCTTGGCACAAGGTAGTTTATCATCACCATCCAGAACTGATGGATTGCTTTTTTAAATCTTTCTCAGTCTACTCAGCTTACACTACAATTCTGGGATTTCTTGGTCTCTTATTCAAGTACCAACCTGGACTAAGCCTGCGTAGCTTTATGGGGATGTGTGGAGGTGCTCAGTCCAGATGAAATAAATACTACTAAGGGAAGTTCTTGATCCATACCTAAAATTTCACAGTCCTTCCTCCTCCTCCTCCTCCTCCTCCTCCTCCTCCTCCTCCTCCTCCTCCTCCTCCTCCTCCTCCTCCTCCTCCTCCTCTCTCTCTCTCTCTCTCTCTCTCTCTCTCTCTCTCTCTCTCTCTCTCTCTCTCTCTCTCTCTCTCTCTCTCTCCTTTAGGTCATTTCCTTGTGCCATTAGAAAAAAATTAGACCATCCCCCCCCAAAAAAAAGGATAAATAGCGGAATGGGGGACTTGCTGAAATCCAAAAATTCTAGCCTCGAGTCCTTTCAATTTTACTTAATTGGGTTTTCTTAGAGTGTTTTTAAGTGTTTCTATAAAAAAGATGGGAAATCAAGTAATGATGAGGCGTGGATTAACAGTTCATTGCAGAGCCAGAGGCCAGAGAGTTTCTGAAGAACAGAGAAATATGACCCTCTTTGTGGATCTTTATCTTTCAGAGAGAAAAACAGCCCATCTAAACTCTTTTTTTTTTAAAAAAAAATAGTTATTCTGAAATAATAACGTGGTTGCAATACTTCTAAGAACAATTTATCAAAACATTTCAAAAGCAATTCATGAATGTTCAGGAAACTACTAGGTGATCTTTTGTAGAGTATTATATTTTCAGCAGAGAAAACTCATTTTTTTTTCTTTCTGTAGTCATTAGATACCACTCTAATGGCAGAAAATGAAGAAGAACTAAAGAGTCTCTTGTTGTGGGTGAAGGAGGAGAGTGCAAAACCTGGGTTGAAACTTAACATTAAGAAAACCAAGATCATGGCATCCGGCCCTCTCAATTCCTGGCAAATAGATGGGGAAGAAATGGAGGTAGTGACAGATTTTATTTTCCTGGGCTCCAAGATCACTGCAGATGGGGACTGTAGCCAAGAAATTAAAAGACGCTTGCTCCTGGGGAGGAAAGCCATGGCAAATCTAGACAGCACACTAAAAAGCAGAGACATCACCCTGTCAACAAAAGTGCGTATAGTCAAGGCTATGGTCTTCCCAGTTGCAATGTATGGCTGTGAAAGTTGGACCATAATAAAGGCTGAGTGCCAAAGAATTGAGGCCTTTGAACTATGGTGCTGGAGATGACTCCTGCGAGTCCCTTGGATTGCAAGGTGATCAAACCGGTCAGTCCTAGAGGAGATCAACCGTGACTGCTTTTTAGAAGGCCAGATCCTGAAGCTGAAACTCAAATACTTTGGCCACCTAATGAGAAGGAAGGACTCACTGGAGAAGAGCCTAATGCTGGGAAAGATTGAGGGCAAGAGAAGAAGGAGATGACAGATAATGAGGTGGCTGGATGGAGTCACTGAAGCAGTAGGCATGAGCTTAAATGGACTCCAGAAGATGGTAGAGGACAGGAAGGCCTGGAGGAACGTTGTCCATGGGGTCGCGATGGGTTGGACACGACTTCGCAGCTAACAACAACAACAACAAAGTCAAAAGTTGATGCCATATTTATATATTAATCTGTGGGTCTGATTCCAGGTCTTCAATGCACTTTGGGCAGTTAGGCTCTAAGCAAGAGAGAAGATTAGATCTACTTAAGAGCAGAGTCTCTTTTTATCTCTGCAGTAGGAATAAGAAAGCCAGTAATCTTAACAGGGTCATCTCCTCTGTCCACCCATGGTTCTCCAGGATTTCAAAGAGAAATTATTCCCAGCTTTCCTTGGAGATATTGGTGGTCATTTCTTGTTTGTTGAATTTATGTTAAGCCATTGAAATAGAGCAGGGGTAGGCAACCTTGGCTCTTTTATGACTCGTGGACTTCAACTCCCAGAATTCCTGAGTCAGCATGGCTGGTTCAGGAATTCTCTGTGTTGAAGTCCACGTGTCATAAAAGTGCCAAGGTTGCCTACCCCTGAGATAGAGCCTCTACTTTGTAATGTATAGGGAAAGTGGAACTGATAAATATAAGTGGTTTAGGCAGTGAGAAGCAAGGAGAAACCTGGAGAATACAACTTGGTGCACCACACAGCTAGACCTTCACTATCTAAGGTAGACCACACAATGTTAACCGATCACCATTCAGTTGCTATGTTGGTTGACTTTTGTTCAAGGAATGGAGAGAGACCTTTGTTGTTGTTAGTTGCGAAGTCATGTCTGACCCATCGTGACCCCATGGACAACATTCCTCCAGGCCTTCCTGTCCTCTACCATCTTCTGGAGTCCATTTAGGCTCATGCCTACTGCTTCAGTGACTCTTTCCAGCCACCTCATTCTCTGTCGTCCCCTTCTTCTTTTGCCCTCAATCTTTCCCAGCATGAGGCTCTTCTCCAGTGACTCCTCCCTTCTCATTAGGTGGCCAAAGTATTTGAGTTTCAACTTCAGGATCTGGCCTTCTAAAGAGCAGTCAGGATGGATCTCCTCTAGGACTAACCAGTTTGATCACCTTGCAGCCTGAGGGACTCGCAGGAGTCTTCTCCAGCACCATAGTTCAAAGGCCTCAATTCCACCCTGTTGTTGTTAGCTGCGACGTCGTGTCTGACCCATCGTGACCCCATGGACAATATTCCTCCAGGCCTTCCTGTCCTCTACCATCTTCTGGAGTCCATTTAGGCTCGCGCCTCCTGCTTCAGTGACTCCACCCAGCCACCTCATTCTCTGTCGTCCCCTTCTTCTCTTGCCATCCACCTTTCCCAGCATTAGGCTCTTCTCCAGTGACCTTAGACTGTGTCTTTTCTAGAAGACAAAGTCTACCAGAATTGATCCATTAAGATGCTACACAGTTTTTTCAGAGCTTTCCTGCTTTATTTGGGATAAACTAACTTTCATGAAAAAGCCATGCACCTTTCTTAGTAATAACTTAATGTTTAACATAGAAGAAAAGTATTTTAATAGGAATCTGGTCAAGCTTTCAGAGGAGTCACACTCCTGGAATGTAAACATCTAACCAGTACATTGATTTGACCCAGACCTAGTTGGTATTCTGGAAGAAAAATATCATTACAGACATTTCGTGCACTTCTCAAGAGAACTGAATTCAGGAAGAGCTGAGAGGCATATTCCAAACAATACAATGCTTATTAAAGCAATAAAACAAATAAAGTAGTCAACTGAAATTCCAGATAATTAACAAATCAAGCCATTACAGTAACATAATATGTTAGCAACCCTGGCAATGTTCAGTCTCTCTGCAGGGTGTGTTGGGAAAACAGAGAAGAAGCACGGCTCTTAGGTGGTTTTTGTAATATTTGTTAAGTATTTAGATTACCTTTCTAGGCCCCAAACATGGGACAAAACTTATTTCCTGTTTCAGCCTAACCCAAGGCCATCCACAGGCAGTGGTCACAGTAGTGACAGCTCATATTTCTGTAATTTTTTTTGGATTGCTAACAAAGAATTAAAGGGAGACTGATATGCATTTCAAACTTATTTGTTCTCATCAGTCAGCCATACCCTTCTGAGATTCGAACCTGGGCTGATTGCACATTAGGCAATTGTTCTAACCCCTAGGCCACAGGCTCTCTCTCTCTCTTTGTTAGCTGAGAAGCAAGGGAGATATGTGTTAAATGTATTTAGATTACCTTGCTAGGCCCCAAACATGGGACAAATCTTATTTCCTGTTTCAGCCTAACCCACGGCCATCCACAGGCAGTGGTCACAGTAGGGTATGGCTGACTGATGAGAACAAATAAGTTTGAAATGCATATCAGTCTCCCTTTAATTCTTTGTTAGCAATCCAAAATACACACACACACACACACACACACACACATATGATTTTTTTAACAACATGTTGACTTCAATACATGATGATCCATTGCATCTCATAACTGAACAGCTTAAGTAAAATGGTGCACTATACTTTTTAGCTTTTTATAAGGAAAGTTAAATGAAGAAAGTCACATAATGATCCTTGATTACTTATTCAATACTGTTTGCAGCCATGGTGTAGCTTAGATATAATGGTTTCAATGGGGAGGGAATGAAAACTAAGAAAGACCTGCCCTAATGGATCAGGTAGATAAATGTAGTGTTGGGATGGTTTACACCTTCAGACTTGCAAGATTCTGTCACTGTAGATCTAGCGCCTCTGTTTCCTGTCTTGTGTATCTGTGAGGGCTGACAATCCCCACCCACACCATATCGTATGAAATAGGAAAAATCATTTATTTATTGCAGTATTACTTTGTCTAGTGATTGACTAATTTAGAGGAGAGCAGTAATTTGTACTTCGCCAATTATCACACATGTACTGAATGACAGTTGGTTATGATTTTTGGTATTGTAGATGAGTTCATTAGAGTATGTAATGAAATTGTCAAAGTACACATAGGGACAAAAATGGTGTCTGCCATAGGATCTAGTTCATTTCCTGTCATTGGTGGGTGGTGGCTTTCATCAGTTGCGTGATTTGTACTTTCCCCAGAGAGCTGTGGATCTGAAGAGATGATATTCATTTGTTGCATTTTCAGAAACTTCCACTACAGATGTTTCCAGATGTATCAGACAGGCTGTTTGCTACTAATGTTTATTTATTTATTTTTCAATTTCTATAGCTGCCTGTCTCAGTCAATGACTCTGGGTGACTCACAATTAAAAAAAACCAAACATATTACCATTAAAATCCCGAAAAAAACATTGAAATTATTTTGAAAAAACAATAAAAAAATAACAATTTTTATTTGAGCAATGCCGGTTTCAAACTAGGAATTTCTGTCCTTGTCAACAACAGGTTTCATGACACATTCTGTCTAGCATATTTTGTATATACTTATGTGCTTATGATCAATGAGTAGCGTGTTAATAGCAAGACTATTTGGTGTACTCTTATAAATTGTTACTTTGCTCTCAGAAAATGCTTTTGAGAGAAAAAATGGCCACAGAAAACTGCAGCTAAAAGGAAAGGTGCCATATTTTAGCAATTCCTTCTCCTGCAGAAGAATTGGTGATTGTGAAAAATTTTCTTCTGACTTCTAGGTTGTTTTGCTGAGTATTTCGATTGCTTTCCTGAAAAGATCCTTGGACACTCTTTTCAGATATGAATTTAAAGAGGGGAAGATGTGTTTCCAGTAACTTCCTTGGTTATTGAGGGAAATGAACGTTAATTGGGAAGAACAGGCAGTTGAGGATGCTTCTAACTCAGCTTATTTTCACTTCTTCCTTTCCGATGCCCTCCAAGCTTTTCCAATCAGCTTAAAATAGACAAGAGTCAGTTCAGGGTTAAAAAAAAAGATGCTTTTATTTCCTAATACATTTCTTTTCCATTTGTGGTTGAGTTGAGTTTCCAGTCTGCATTCATATTTAAAGGCCAACCCTTGAAAATGCAATTTTCATCTCACACAGGTGTGAATAACAGATTGAACAGAGGTTTACTCAAAAGAGAGATTTACTCTCTTTTTCTGATTGGAATAAAGTACATACTTATTCTACTTACTCTTATGATATATAAGTACCGTGAAACTGATACCTTGTTTTGGAAGCAAAATGGCATATGCTTCCGATTCATGCCTATTTAATTTCTAACAATCACATGCTGCATTATATATTAAGTTATTCAGCTGTTGAAGGAGGTATATGGTTATGTTGCTCATCCCAGACTCCTATTAATTATACAGGCTGCCATAAATTATCATGATTTGGCCATGTTACTATTGTACCAGCCGCATTAAATATTAAAAGGTCTTGACTCCTCGTTATACTGCAGACATCACATCTCTTAAACTTTAACATTGTTTTGGAACACATCTACATAACCTAGAGATACGGAAAGGTTTGAACATCTTCACAGACAGGGCAAATTTTAAATTCAGTTTCGGAGAATTATCAGGAATTGTTGATGGCTGCCCATGACAGCACTCTCTTTTTAGGAAGGATTATTTTATTTTTTAACATTTTCTGAGAAAGGGGATATAGAGCCTTGGTGGAGCAGTGGGCTAATGCCTCCTTAAGTAACACCAGCTGCCTGCAATTAGTGCAGGTTCGAGTCCCACCAGGCTCAAGGTTGACTCAGCCTTCCCCTTCCGAGGTAGGTAAAATGAGGACCCAGATTGTTGGGGGCAATAAGCTGACTTTGTAATAATGCCGCTGGGGGGGGGGGCGAAAGCCCCAATAAGCAGGCATATACATAGAATGAAGGCTATTGCTAAGCACGTTGATTTGTGCTTTAAATTGTAAGCCGCCCTGAGTCTTTGGAGAAGTGCGGGATATAAATGGGATTATATATATATATATATATATATATATATATATATATATATAAAGACAAACCAGAAAAGGGAAAGAAAGAACTGAGAAAAAAGGAAAAGAAAAAATTTCAATTTTCACCACAGAATTAAGTAAAAGCTAAAAATTAAGTGAAACTCAATTTGTCGGGTAATAATTTGCAAACTTTTGTTAGTTTTACATAACTAAATATCTTAAATATATTTTTTTAAAAAATGTGTAGGGTTATTGTTGAATTCTGACCAGTACATTAATAGCCATGACAATAACAAGCACAATATAAACTATGAAGTAAGATGAAGAGTTACTGTAATCTCTGTCTGAACAGTGAAAGAGCTATCCTTATTTTACAGAATATTGTAAATTAGAATGTTAAGACTTTATGCTATGAGGAACCCAAATTTCAGTTGTGCTACAGGCAAAATGGAGAAAGCTAGAGAGTTCCAGAAAAACATCTACTTCTGCTTCATTGACTATGCTAAAGCCTTTGATTGTGTGGATCATAACAAACTCTGGCAAGTTCTTAAAGAGATGGGCATACCAGACCATCTTATTTGTCTCTTGAGAAACCTATATGTAGGCCAAGAAGCAACAGTGAGAACTGGACACGGAACCACTGATTGGTTCAAAATTGGGAAAGGAGTCCGGCAAGGCTGCATACTGTCGCCTTGCCTATTTAACTTATATGCAGAGCACATCATGAGAAAGGCAGGGCTAGATGAATCAAAAGTTGGAATTAAGATTGCCGGAAGAAACATCAACAACCTAAGATATGCAGATGATACCACTCTAATGGCAGAAAGTGAAGAGGAACTAAAGAGCCTCTTGTTGCAAGTGAAGAAGGAGAGTGCAAAATGTGGGTTGAAACTAAACATTAAGAAAACCAAGATCATGGCATCTGGCCCTCTCAATTCCTGGCAAATAGATGGGGAAGAAATGGAGGTAGTGACAGATTTTATTTTCCTGGCCTCCAAGATCACTGCAGATGGGGACTGTAGCCAAGAAATTAAAAGACGCTTGCTCCTGGGGAGGAAAGCCATGGCAAATCTAGACAGCACACTAAAAAGCAGAGACGTCACCCTGTCAACAAAAGTGCGTATAGTCAAGGCTATGGTCTTCCCAGTTGCAATGTATGGCAGTGAAAGCTGGACCATAAGAAAGGCTGAGCGCCAAAGAATTGAAGCCTTTGAACTATGGTGCTGGAGAAGACTCTTGCGAGTCCCTTGGACCGCAAGGCGATCAAACCGGTCAGTCCTAGAGGAGATCAACCCTGACTGCTCTTTGGAAGGTCAGATCCTGAAGCTAAAACTCAAATACTTTGGCCACCTAATGAGAAGGAAGGACTCACTGGAGAAGAGCCTAATGCTGGGAAAGATTGAGGGCAAGAGAAGAAGGAGATGACAGATAATGAGGTGGCTGGATGGAGTCACTGAAGCAGTAGGCTTGAGCCTAAATGGACTCCAGAAGATGGTAGAGGACAGGAAGGCCTGGAGGAACGTTGTCCATAGGGTCGCGATGGGTCGGACACGACTTCGCAACTAACAACACAGGCAAAATAAAGTACATATAATTTCCAGTAAGAAATATAAAGTATGCTTACAGTAGTTCCCATAGATCACGTGGTATACTTTGTGAGGACATAAAGTTAAAATACTTTTTTTTTTTTAAAAAAAAAAAAGGCAAAACAAGAAGTTGGAAGGGGAAATTCAGCTTCTATCTATGGTGGCCTAGATATATTCTTTCAAGTAAAAATTATGCTGAAGGCTGCTATTTTCCTTTGGAACACATTAGCATCCAGTGTGTTGGTTTTTAGCTAAAATAATCTTAGCATGGAGGGCAATACCTAATGGGTCTTTGCAATGTGCCAGTCTGTCTATCATCATCATAATACATATTTTATTACTTATTTTTTTTCCTAGGCCATCTGATGCTGTCAAGCTAATTTAGCAGGTGATTGCTTTACTTTGGATACAGGTGCAACCAAATCCATATTAACTTGTTTTCGTTAATCTGACGCATTGAACAGGCATTCGGCAGCCTCCAGATTAGATAGTGAAGTTCCAAAATTTAGAGCAATGGCTGAATTGAAATCCACCTATTTGGTGGTTCCCAGTTGGGAGTAGACTGCATCAGAAGATCTATCTTACAAGACATTTCTTTTCTTTTCTTTTCTTTTTTTCTTTTTCTGTTTGATGTTAATCTTGTTTGGTCATAAAAATTCAGAAAAATGTGGATGGTTAAATATTGGTTTGATTTTTTTAAGCTGTGATTAGAAGGGATGTTAGTTCCTAGACTTTCTTGGTTTTCTTGAAGTTCCATATTTCAGTGATGAGTAAAGAGTGGTACCTTTCTTTTGAAGTTTAAGGTTTCTAGTGTCAAGCTTCCGACGGACAAACTCGTCACAGAACTCTGAGGCATTGTTTACCTTGAAAGTCTTTATTAGAGCAACATAACATCGGCAATACTTGGTTAAAGCTGAAATCTGGATTCCCCTCCCCTGAGCAAGATAATATTAAAGCATAGTTCCCTCCTTTAGT
>NW_027673312.1:0-21870 GCF_964194415.1 Vipera berus
CTCCTCCTCCTCCTCCTCCTCCTCTTTCCTTCCTTCTTCCTCCTCCTCCTTCTCTCTCTCTCTCTCTCTCTCTCTCTTGGATTTGGCTTGATTTCTCAGCTCCCCACACCATGTTTTCAAAATTCAATCCTATGCCTTGTGTCTCAAGGTGTGCAAAATTGAAATCTCCTTCCTGCAGTCCTGCAGTAATCCAATTACAGGTCAGGTTGGATGTGGCCTGCAAACTAACAAGGGAGAAGAATTCACACCGACCTCTACCAGGTTACTGACTCTAGCTAGTCCCCACAACTCTGCTGATCAGAATTCAGTTCCATTTATTTCGGACACCATCCCTGTGATTCTGACGGATGGCAGCCTTTCATTTCGCCTTCCGCCACTCTGACAGGAAAAAACACTCTGCATTTATTTTGTCTCCAGGAAGGTGGGGCAGGGTGTGTGTGTGTGTGTGTGTGTGTGTGTGTGTGTGTGTGTGTGTAGCAGCAGAATCATATGTCAGAAGGGACAAAACCCCAGCTATCAATCAGCAGGGGATCTCAGCAGAAGGAGTGTGTTTTGTGAACTCTGCAGCTCCGAAGTTTTCTTTAGCTATTCAGACATTATTAATGCAACGGGAGAGGGGCCGTTCCGCAAGCTTTCTTCCTCGGCAAGCTGAGCTGTGAAAAGAACTTCTGGCAGCTTCTCTCTCTCTCTCTCTCTCCCCCCCCTTCACACAACCTTAATTGTGTATCTTGTCACCGCAAACCTTTGAGACCTGTGATTATTCCAGCCAATTTGAAATGATTCCTGCCCGAGGTTTGCAAAGCTGTCTTTGGGGGCTTTAGAAAATGTCAGAAACTAAAATACCATATTTATGATGTACGCGCAGCCTTTGAAAACCACCCGCTCCAAAGAATATGGTTCAATGGGCTAATCGGTCTTTGGAAAAAAGTATTGGGATTACATCCCCGCCCATCTTCTTGATACTCAGGGATTTAAAAAAAAAAAGAAAGCCTTTAACATCTTCCAGGAAAAAAAAAACAATCATCAGCACCAACGGCATCCCTTTTTTTTTGGAAGTGTCCTTTTTTTCTTTTCTTCCAGAGACGGCTGTTACTATGCTACTCAGCAGTCTCCGCAGGCTTGCATTAGGACCTTTGTATTTTGTACCTGTTAGTAACATCAGTGCTATATTGCTCAGTCTATTTTTCTATCCACCTGGCCAGTTGTAAGGAGCGTCCGCCCGCTGACCTTGTGATAGCCTCAACATGGGATATAAGAAGGTGTAGGTAACTCACATCTGATCTAGCCAGCTTTATCAGCAGCTGGAAATTAAACCTAGTTCTTCACAGGGGCTCTTTGCCACCACTGTCACCTGAGAACATAATGACAGTTGTGGTTGGAAGAACACCCCAGGTGACATCTTTGCTCTTTCGTTGTTTGTGAGGAGCTCAGCCCCATCGAGAAGGTTCTGTACCCTGATTTCTTGAACTCAAGTTCCTATTTCTCAAAAGGTGTTGAGGCTCTAGAAAGAGTGGAGAGAAGAGCAACAAAGAGGATAAAACACATGAACAATGGTTGCAGGAATTGGGTGTGGCTAGTTTAATGAAGGCAGATGATACCACTCTAATGGCAGAAAGTGAAGAGGAACTAAAGAGCCTCTTGTTGCGAGTGAAGAAGGAGAGTGCAAAAGTTGGGTTGAAACTGAACATTAAGAAAACCAAGATCATGGCATCCGGCCTTCTCAATTCCTGGCAAATAGATGGAGAGGAAATGGAGGTAGTGACAGATTTTATTTTTCTGGGTTCCAAGATCACTGCAGATGGGGACTGCAGCCAAGAAATTAAAAGACGCTCATGGGGAGGAAAGCCATGGCAAATCTAGACAGCACACTAAAAAGCAGAGACATCACCCTGTCAACAAAAGTGCGTATAGTCAAGGCTATGGTCTTCCCAGTTGCAATGTATGGCTGTGAAAGTTGGACCATAAGAAAGTCTGAGCACCAAAGAATTGAGGCCTTTGAACTATGGTGCTGGAGAAGACTCCTGCGAGTCCCTTGGACTGCAAGGCGATCAAACCGGTCAGTCCTAGAGGAGATCAACCCTGACTGCTCTTTAGAAGGCCAGATCCTGAAGCTAAAACTCAAATACTTTGGCCACCTAATGAGAAGGAAGGACTCACTGGAGAAGAGCCTAATGCTGGGAAAGGTTGAGGGCAAGAGAAGAAGGGGACGACAGAGAATGAGGTGGCTGGATGGAGTCACTGAAGCAGTAGGCCTGAGCCTAAATGGACTCCAGAAGATGGTAGAGGACAGGAAGGCCTGGAGGAACGTTGTCCATGGGGTTGCAATGGGTCGGACACGACTTTGCAACTAACAACAACAGTTTAATGAAGAGAAGGACTAGGGGTGACACGATAGCAGTTTTCCAATATTTGAGGGACTGCCACAAAGAGGTCAACCTCTTCCCCAAAGCACCTGAAGGCAGAAAAAAAAGCAATGGATGGAAACTAATCAAGGACAGAAGCAACTTACAGTAAAATTAAGGAGAAATTTCCTGACAGTTGGAACAATTCATCAAGGGATTGTGGGTGCTCCATCGCTGGAGGTTTTCAAGAAAAGATTGGACAAACATTTATCCAGGATATGGAATAAGGGCTCCTGTCTTTGGCACGGGGTCGTATTAGAAGATCTCCAAGGTCCTTTGCAGGCCTCTGAGTCTAGGAGTCTATGAAGAGCACCAGGGTTAGTCTGATAATATCATCTGTCGGACAACTGTGTTTATTTTAAAAGGGAATCAAACTCTATTCTCTATTTCATACCTTGGCATCTTCTTCCTCCCATTAACTGCTTCAAATGAGAAAACATTGTTGTTGATGATGATGATAACTTTATTGTCACTTTGAATGTACACCAATCGGCATACATCAAAATGAAATTTCGTTGCATACAGCTCTCAAAGGGTCACCACCTCCGATATATACTTCTTGTTCGGGGCCCGCTCAAATTTCACATTGTCCATTTTAGTCTCTAGGGAGTGAACGATGGCAAACAGGACAGATGGAAATGGGGCTCCTTGTGGATTAGCCCTCAAGTTAGCTTGTATTCTGACAACCTCGCCTTCTTTCCTTTTTCTGATCCTGACTCTTCCACCCTTTCCTTAAAGAGGCCTTGCTTCTTTTCGCCCCTGGAGCACGCTGCTGCCGCCGCCACCAACTCCTCCAAAAGCCTCTCTCTCTTCCTCTGGGTCTGCCGACAGCCTCATCCAGTTCCTTCGCTCCATAAGCTCCAGGTCCTCTCCTCCTCTGCCTCCTCTGGAAACAGCCCTGATTTGCAATCGAATCCATCACTGGGCCAGCAGTCAGATCTTGCTGCTGGTAGAACAAATTCAAACAGCGCCAACGACTTTTAACGGTCTCACCAACAGTTCCAAAACAACTAGAAATTCGCCAGGCCAGCAAAGATTGTCGGTCATATGTCGTATGTTACCTTAGTTCCACCATGTTGCTCAAACACTTTAAAATCTTCCTGATCATGTGGCCTATAGCCCTTACTATCCCTCCCAAAACTATTCGCCTTCAAAAGCCAATGCAACCGCAGCCATTCCAGGCGCCGCCATCTTAGAACTGTTAAGGTGGATAGTGCACTTTCTCTCAGCTTCCGGGCATGCTTCCTTGGAAACCGTTTTTCGGCCTCTGCTGTGAATATAATCTTTCATAAGGACTGGTTTGACCTTGGTTTGAATTGGCAGAATGGCGGTGCCGGCGTGATGGACAACTAAATGGCTTTTTAACTGAGCTTGATGAGAGCAGCACGAGAGGGGATGAAGCTTGAAGGAATGAAACTTGAGAAGGAGATGAAGCTTTGATCTGACAAGCTCGGCGAGCCTGTTACATCAAAGAACACGGATCGTAGCACGTGGGAATGAAAAGTCCCATTTTCTCTGAGGTGGACGTATGTACGTCGGCAGTCATTCTGTTACTGTAATGCTCATTTATGGTAAGTTATTCTAGCATAGACTCTGTCCTATCTAAATTACTTCTGAATCCTCTCGAGATATCTATACCGCTGAATGAGAACCACTGAGCTAAAAACAGAACAGAAAAACACAGTTGGAAGGGACCTTGGAGATCTTCTAGTCCAACCCCCTGCTCATGCAGCAGACCCTATACTAGGGGTAGGCAACCTCGGCTCTTTTATGACTCATGGACATCAACTCCAAAGCTGACTCAGGAATTCTGGGAGTTGAAATCCATGAGTCATAAAAGAGCCGAGGTTGCCTACCCCTGCCCTATACCATTCTGGACAAATGGTTGTCCAATCTCTTCTTTAAAGCCTTCAGTAATGGAGCACCACAACTTCTGGAGGCAAGCTGTCCACCTGATTGATTGTTCTAACTGTTAGGAAATTTCTCCTTAGTTCCAGCTGTTTCTCTCTTTGGTTAGTTTCCATCCGTGGCTTCTTGTCTTGTCTTCAGGTGCTTTGGAGAATAGCTTGACTCCCTCTCCTTTGGGGCAGCCCCTGAGATATTGGAAGACTTCTATCTTGTCCCCCCTCGTCCTTCTCTTCATTAAACTAGACATTCCCAATGTGTTTTAGCCTCCAGTCCCCTGATCATCTTTGTTGCTCTTCTCTGCACTATTTCAAGAGTCTCAACATCTTTTTTATATCCTGGTGCCCAAAACTGGATGCACTACTCCAAGTGTGGCCTTACTAAGGCATTATAAAGTGGTACTGTATTAACACTTCATGTGACCTTGATTCCATCTAAAGGAAAAGTGATTTTGATTTTGAACATGGGACATTTTCCTCCTCCCCTTCCTCTCTTTCTCCCTTTGGTCTTGCAACTAGTGGTATCTAAACAATCTTTTCTGGAGAAGGAAGCTAAGTAGGGATGAGACTAAGTAATATTTGGTTGGAAGTCCAGCAAGAAATTCCAGGATTGTAGGTAAAAAATGGGAAGAAAAAATGGGAAGAAAGCAATGGCATATGATAAAAAAATATGTTTGTGTGGACATTTTATGATTTATGATTTATAAAGTCAAAGGAGTCAGATTCAAGGAAGCTATCTCCATCTCCATCTCCATCTCCATCACCATCTTCATCTCCTACTCCATCATCTCTATTATTTTCATCATCTCCTTCATCTCCATCTCCATCATTTTCATCATCTCCATCATGTCCATCATCCTATCTGCATCTCCATCATCTTTGTCATCTCTATCTCCATCATCTCCATCATTTTCATCATCTCCATCTCCATCATTTTCATCATCTCCATCATTTTCATCATCAACTCCATCATCCTATCTCATCTCCATCATCTCCATCATCTCCATCATCTCCATCATCTCCATCATCTCCATCTCCATAATTTTCATCATCAACTCCATCATCCTATCTCCATCTCCATCACTCCATCAATTCCATCATCTCCATCTCCATCTCCATTTTCCTTTTTCGCAAAAATAACGTCATGTTTTACCCCTTCCCTGATCTCTGATACAAATCCGTTGCAGCTAACCTCTGTGAAAATATATTCGACGAGGTCTTTCTCTCTCTCTCTCTCTTTCTCTAGCAACATTTATGTCATTTGCACTTACCATAAAATTACAAAGTCATGAGGAACCTTATTTGATTTTCTCCAAGAGACCTCAAAAGGCAGAAATCACAGCAAGCCTTCCAGGCTGGAAGGCCTTGTTGCTGATGAGCGATGATATCAATAATTCATGCTTGCCCTCTGATTAGCAAGGACTTAATTGGACCTCGACGATGCGCTGGCCTCTTTTCCAGAGACATGTCAAAATGTGAGCCTGTTAACTGAGGGGCAAAGTTAATTCCTATTAATGGGCACCGGCAAACCTGAAGGAAGTCTCTGGGGAAGAGATTAAAAAAAAAACAGATTGTTTTCTCCTATCATTCAGCCAAATCACTGGGGTAAATAAAGGACAACACATTTAGCAAAGATCTCTTGGCTGTAATTGCTTGGCCTGCTCTGAAAGACACAGTACGGGATCACATCTCAGGATGTTGAAAATTCTCCCCTTCCATGCCAAAAAAAAAAAGAACCCCTTTCTGGACTTCATTCGTTGGAGGCCAAATTTCTTCCATTTTGTTACTGCCTGACAGTAAAGCTCTTTGGGCTAATAGGAATTACAGTGTTTTGTCCATCTTCAAAGGATCAGGAAAGAAGGATGGGGGACAATCATTGATCCCATGGGGAGATCGGACGGCAAAGGTGGGAAAACGTACAGGAGGGCAGATGAAGAGGAAGGTGGGAAAACTCACAGGAGAGTAGACGAAGAGGAAGGCTGTGCAGTCACAAACTGGTCGTCCCAGGGGAGGAGGTAATGGTGCTCCCCTTTCATAGAACAGAGAATGTAGAATCATAGGGTTTGAAAGGAACTTGGAGATAACAATAATAACAATAATAAAGTTGGAAGGGACCTTTGAGGTCATCTAGTCCAACCCCCTGCTCAGGCAGAAGACCCTCTACCGTTTCAGACAAATGGCTGTCCCGTCTCTTCTTAAAAACTTCCAGTGTTGGAGCATCCACAACTTCTGGAGGCAGGTTGTTCCCCTGGTTAATTGTTCTAACTGTCAGGAAGTTTCTCCTTAGTTCTAGGTCTTCTAGTCCAAGCAGGACAACTTATATCATTCTGGACAAATCCCCTACAACTGTCTAATCTCTTCCCTGAAAACCTCCAGCGGTGGAGGACCCACCAATTCTAGAATAATAGAAGTTAGAATAACTCTGCCTGGCTGGTTGCCATTCATACGCATCTGAGCTGGCTAAAAACTGGCAATCCTTTGGCCATCTAGAAAAGGTGCTAATTTCTTCTGTCTTGAAAAGAACAAACTCCTCTTTTCTTATTCATGGACAAGTCCTAATAGATCTGGAAGGGACCTTGGAGGTCTTCTAGTCCAACCCCCTGCTCAAGCAGGAGACCCTACTAAACCATTTTAGACAAGTGACTCTCCAGTCTCTTCTTAAAAATCTCCAGTGATGGAGCGCCCACGATTTCTGGAGGCAAAGCTGTTCCACTGGTTTATTGTCCTCACTGTTAGGAAGTTTGTATCTTACAATTTATATTGTTTTATTTAGTTTCCTCTTCTGCCAACCTAGCAGTTCGAAAGCACATAAAAATGCAAGTAGAAAAATAGGGACCACTATGGTGGGAAGGTAACAGCGCCTTTGGCGTCTAGTCATGCCGGCCACATGACCATGGAGACATCCTCGGACAAGCACTGGCTCTTTGGCTTTGAAACAGAGATGAGCACCGGCCCCTAGAGTTGAAAATGACTGTTCTGTACCAGCCTGCTACCGGCCTTGCAGAAAAGGCAACCCCTTTATAAACGGCAAGAAGCTGGAATACGTCTGCCAAATTTATTACAAAAACAAACAAAACACATACCAAGATACAGGAGCTTTGAAACTCTATCGGAGCGGTTGCTTTCAGCAAACCAGCCCTCCCCCAAACATTCCCTTTATAAAGAGTTCAGGGCGTGGCCTCTCTTTGCCTCCTTCCGAGAAGTCCCACAGCCTTCCTCTGCTTGCTCCTACTTGACTGCCTCCTGCGTCGGGCGTCCTTGAACAGGGCCAGCTGTGGGTCATCTTCATCCACACTGTCAGGCTCACACAGCTGGGTCTCCATGGTGACCAAGTGGGAGGGGCCTGCCTGAGGGCTATCATCAGCAAGATCTTCAACCCCCTCAGCAAGGTCTTCAACACCCCCCTCCTCCTCTGAGTCGTCGTCCGACCCAACTGCCGAACCCACAACAATGACTAGCACGCGTGTGCGGGGGAACCTTTACCTTTACCTATTTAGTTTCCTAGTATAATTTATGTTGATTGCTTATTTAGTATCCTACGACTGTCACTAAGTGTTGTAACTTATGTTGTCTGATGAATGTATTTTTATGATGACTATGAGCATGATTTATCACTTATACCTTTTCTATGCACTGAAAGCATATGCACCGAAGACAAATTCCTTGTGTGTCCAATCACACTTGGCCAATAAAGAATTCTATTCTATTCTATTCTATTCTATTCTATTCTATTCTATTCTATTCTATTCTATTCTATTCTATTCTATTCTATTCTATTCTATTCTATTCTATTCTATTCTATTCTATTCTATTCTATTCTATTCTATTCTATTCTATTCTATTCTATTCTATTCTTTCTGAATTCTGTTCTATTCTATTCTGTTCTATTCTATATGTTCTATTCTATTCTATTCTATATTCTATTCTGTTCTATTCTATTCTATTCTATTCTATTCTATTCTATTCTATTCTATTCTATTCTATTCTATTCTATTCTATTCTTTCTGAATTCTATTCTGTTCTGTTCTGTTCTGTTCTGTTCTGTTCTGTTCTGTTCTGTTCTATTCTATTCTATGTTGGTTCTTCCCCTGGTTAGTTTCCATCCATTTTTGTTTGCCCTGGATAAGATCTTGGTTTGGATTTCAATTCTTACCAGGTCCAGCCAGCCAGGGACTGTGGATTCTGCAATCCCAAATATTGAAGAGTACCTATGGCTTGTTCCTCCGCTCAGCTACGTCCTTGTACCTGGATTGCTACTTCTGTCACTTCCATACATCATCATCAGCTTTGGCCTTCACGTTGCAATAACAGCCGTGTAGATGTCGTTTCTGTTAGTGACTCAATGCCTTGTTTGCAGAGCAAATGGGAATGAATAAAATTAAGAAAGTGGAGGTGAGGAAAGGTTGAGCCATCTTTCACTTATTAAAGGTGAAAGAAAGTGAACGAGTCTGTTTGCTGCTCAGTATTAATTATCCATCAGATTTTGTTAATTGGACGTGCAAACTCAGGGCAAAGAGGTGGACAGGAAATTTACATAGCTACCGACTTTTATCTTCCCTGGCTCAAAACATTCACAGGAATGGTGACTGTGAAAGCCTCGATGATGACAAACGCAGACAAAATGTTGATAGGCACCAGCACCCCACTGACAACAAAAGTGTTTATTGCCAAGAGCATGATTTTCTGGGTTGTAACACAGGACTGTGAAAATGGGATCATTAGAGTGGCTGATAAAAGAAGAAGGGATAGCTCTGAATTGTAGCGCAAGAGAAATAGACAGGAAGGCCTTGTTTGGCAAGAACAAGAAATAAATACTGGCTGAAATAAAAAACAACAACAGGCTGCTGTGTGGAAACTCTAATAAGGGAAGCTGGAGCTGAAATGTTTTGGATGTGTAATGTCAAGGCAGCAGGCCTTGGAGAAAGACCTTCTAATTTCGGAGAAACCAAGAGAGAGAGAGAGAGACAAGAGCGGCAAAGAAGCTGATGCATCTTGCAAGCAACTTATAGGAAGGTGTTATTACTGGAAAATGATCCCCCAGCTATGAAGTTCAAGAAGAATTGGAAACGATTGAATAAGAACTGCTTGAAGCAACCCGGAGGAAGGGATTCGGTGCACACATTGAATCAGAAAATACAGAGGCAGGCAATAAAGTCTCTTCTGAGTATAGCTCGTTTCCTTGGCTTTGATGAGGATGGTGATGATAATGTTATCCATTCCGTCATGCCTGACCAGCCTGAGTATTTCACTGTCTTATTATTCAGGACATGACAGCAAGAATATCAACAGAGTGGCATTTATTATAAGCAGGAAAGTTACTAGATTGCACTAACTAAGTTGCATTCAATCGAGATCGCGTGAGGTACTAATACCACTCTGTAAAGCCTTAGTAAGACTCCCACCTAGAATACTGCAACCAGATTTGGTCTCCACACTATAAAAAAGATGTTGAGACTCTAGAAAGAGTGCAGAGAAGAGCAACAAAGATGATTAGGGGACTGGAGGCTAAAACATGTGAAGAACGGCTGCAGGAACTGGGCCTGGCTAGTCTAGTGAAGAGAAGGACCAGGGGAGACATGATAGCAGCATCCCAAGATTTGAGGGGATGCCACAGAGAGGACCTATTTCCCAAAGCACCTGAAGGCCAGACAAGGAATAACAGATGGAAACTGATGAAGGAGAGATTCAACCTGGACATAAGGAGAAATTTTATGACAATTGAGAACAATCAACCAATGGAACAGAAGTTGCCTTCAGAGGTTATGGGAGCTTCATCACTGGAAGCTTTCAAGAAGAGACTGGACTACCATCTGTCAGAAATGGTATAGGGTCTCCTGCTTGGGAGAGGGTTGGACTAGACGACCAACAAGGTCCCTTCCAACTCTGCTATTCTATTCTATTCTATTCTATTCTATTCTATTCTATTCTATTCTATTCTATTCTATTCTATTCTATTCTATTCTATTCTATTCTATTCTATTCTATTCTATTCTATTCTATTCTATTCTATTCTATTCTATTCTATTCCATTCCATTCCATCCCATCCCATCCCATCCCATCCCATCCCATCCCATCCCATCCCATCCCATTCCATTCCATTCCATTCCATTCCATTCCATTCCATTCCATTCCATTCCATTCTATTCTATTCTATTCTATTCTATTCTATTCTATTCTATTCTATTCTATTCTATTCTATTCTATTCTATTCTATTCTATTCTATTCATCAGTGGAAAACCTCTTAACTGTCAATGACCAAATTATGAACATCAGACACCATCACAGTTATCCAAATCGTTGTCCCAACGACTGCCACAACAGAGTTTGAAACAGAGGACTTTTGTGCCAGGGTCCAAGAAACTCTGAAACAAGTGAGTAAAAATGACATTGTTTACATTCTGGGTGATTTCAATGCAAAGGCTGGCAAACAAGCGGAGACAGATGTCCCTGGTGGTTTGGGACTAGGTGAGGGGAACAATTCTGGGTACAATTTTGCCAAAGAAACCAATTCAGGATCACGAATACCAGGTTCCAACAACACAAGCCCTGTTTATACACTTGGACCTTACCAAATGGACTTCCTCATAATCAGCTTCAATACAGATACGATTTGTCACAATCTTCTTCCAACTCTCCCTTTTTAAGACCCTGCCATTCCTTAATCAGAGTGATTGGATGGAGCTGGCTGGATACCGTTCCTGATGCTACATGGAATTTGCAGTATATTCTCTGCGGCCTAGGAACATTTGCCGCTAGCTAGGATTGAATCTCAACCTTCCAATTCAGAGGCAAGCGTCTTCACCACTAGGCCACCAGGTATCTTGTCACAATCTTCTTCCAACATGATAGTGTAGGAAATTCATGTTGGTCTTTCAATCAAGGATGGACCAGATAGGATTTTCTCAAATCATTTGAGGTCGATCAGATGTTGCCCCATAGCTGAGAAAGAGGTCCCCAGATTGGTTAACAGACCTGGGATTCCCTGGTTGCATCTCCATCTAGGTTCAGACCAGGCCTGTCTCTGCTTAACTTCCAGGTCCATACTAGGTTAGCCAAGGGCTACCATCTGCCGAAGCAGATGCCACCACACACGATGAGCAAAATATATGCCTACTAACACGGAATTCAAATTCCTTTCGGTAATGTAATTTCATTCAAAATGTGGCTCTAGCTGACGGTTTGAATGGGCATTAGGAACACATTGCAGCTGGTTTTGTCAATGAGTTGACCATTTCTCTGAAGCTGTGGCCTGCTAGCAGCTTTCCTCTTTATTATTTATTTATTAATCAAATCTATATTGCCGTCCATCTTATCTGAAGACGAATCTTCTAGCCAACACAGTCCTAGGCTGCATTAATAGGGGGATAAAAATCAAGATGACATGAAGCGCTGGCACCACTTTACAAGGCCTCGGTAAGACCCCACTTGGAATGCTGCATCCAATGTTGGTCTCCACAGTATAAAAAAAGATGTTGAGACTCTGAGAAGAGCAGCAAAGATGATTAGGGGAGGCTGAAACATATGAAAAACAGTTGCAGGAATTGGGTATGTCTGGTTTCATGAAGAGAAGGACTGAGGGTGACATGATAGTAGTCTTCCAATATCTCTAAGGGACTGCCCCAAAGAAGAGGGGTGGGGGTGTCAACCTGTTCTCCAGAGCACCTGAAGGCAGGACAAGAAGCAATGAATGGAAACTAATTAAGAAGAGAAAAAAACCTGGAATTAAGGAGAAATTTCCTGACAGTTGGAACAATAAATCAGTGGAACGGCTTGACTCCGGAAGTAGTGGGTGCTCCATCTCTGGAGGTTTTCAAGAAAAGATTTGGACAAACCATTTGTCTGGAAGGGTATAAGGTTTCTTGCTTGTGTAGGAGGGCTGGACCAGAAGGCCTCCAAGGACCCTTCAAATTCTGTTATTCTGGGTGTGCACAACAACAATGTCTTTATCTTAACAGAAAGTGGGAGAGAAGTTGACGCGGCCATTTTTTTCCTTCCTGTTCCATAAAGTTCCTCCCTCTCGTCCCTTTGCTTCAGTTGATGAGAGCCGAAGATTAAAAATAACTTTGTGTATGTGTGTTTGTGTGTGTGTGTGTGTATCTCTGTATGAGAATTTATTTTTTAGGTATTCTAGACAGCAAGATATGACTAATGTTCTCCAGCTGTGGATAATTGCTTTTGGTACTGCACTTACTTTGAAAATTGCCATGGATTCTGCTCCAGAATAAACAACTCAAGATAAGTCTAATTTCATGACTTTTCTGAAGAATTTTAGAAGAAACTCTGGATATAACACACACACACACACACACACACACACACACACACACACACACAAACCAAAGTCTGCCAATGTTTTAAGTGTTTAAGTGAAGCCCAGCCGATTTGTATTCACCCCCATCCCAAATTAAAATGCATATAAAAATTCATAGAATCGTAGGGCTGAGAGAGGCCTCAAATGTATTCTAGGCAGGAGGGGCCAAATGGCTATCCAATCTTTTCTTTGTTTAAAAAAAATATTTTATTATTTTTTTATAATTACAAATTATATTTAACTCATTAATAATTAATACGTCTTAAATTCCTACTCTCTACTCTGTTTTTCTAGCCCTTGGTAAAATGTATCCCATGTTTGAAAGTATTCTGTAACTTCTTGCCTTTTCATTTTCAATGTAAGCCTGTCCATTTCTGCACAGTCCGAAATTTTCTTTATTATCTCTTCTTCAGCTGGTATTTCTTCATTTTTTTCCAATGTTGCGCAAATGTAATTCTCCTTGCTGCTAGTGCATGTAATATTAAATATACACATTCTTTATCATAGTTTTCTGAGGTTCTGCCTAAAAGCAATAGTTCCCATTTAAGATCTACATGTTTTCTTAACATTTTCTCTAACCACATATGTATTTTCAACCAGATTTTATTTATTTTTTTTGCTTTGGGGCATGTCTGCCAAAGATGGTAGTACATGCCTGGCTTTTGTCTACATTTCCAACAATTGCTAGACATGTTTTTAAACATTTTTGCTAACCCGGCAGGTGGCAAATGCCATCTATAAAACATTTTATATAGATTTTCTTTATAAGTAGCTGCCCTTGTTATTTTATAGTTTCTTTCCCACAAATTTTGCCATTTTCCCAACACTACATTGTGCCCAAAGTCTTTTGCCCATGATATCATTTTTCTTTGACTTGTCCATCTTCCATCTTTAAATTTAACAAAAAGCTATACAGTTTCTTAATCAATTTGTCATCTGATGACAATAGTATCTGGTCTAACGTTGTCTGGTCTTTGTAATAAACCATATATTTGTGCATCTTTCTCATATCTCCTTTGCATTTGCAGGTGTGGCCACCATGATAGCTCAATGCCCTGTTCTTCCAGCTCTTGTTTAGTTTTTAATTTCCCTTCAGTATTCAAAATTTCTCCATAAGTCACAGGTTTCTCATAATTAATTAGATTTGGGTGAACAAATGCTTCCATTGTCGAGATACATCCTGGTATCTGGATGTTGCTGGAATTGGGTATGTGTAGTTTAATGAAGAGAAGAGTGAGGGGTGACATGATAGCAGTGTTCCAGTATCTCAGGGGCTGCCCCAAAGAAGAGGGAGTCAAGCTATTCTCCAAAGCACTCAAAGGCAGGACAAGAAGCAACGGATGGAAACTAGTCAAGGAGAGAAGCAACCCAGAACTAAGGAGAAACTTCCTGACAGTTAGAACAATTAACCAGTGGAACTACTTGCCACCAGAAGCTGTGAATGCTCCAACACTGGAAGTTTTTAAGAAGAGACTGGCCAGCCACTTGTCTGAAATGGTATAGGGTTTCCTGCCTGAGCAGGGGGTTGGACTAGATGACCTCCAAGGTCCCTTCCAACTACTTCTTCTTCTTCTTCTTCTTCTTCTTCTTCTTCTTCTTCTTCTTCTTCTTCTTCTTCTTCTTCTTCTTCTTCTTCTTCTTATTATTATTATTATTATTATTATTATTATTATTATTATTATTATTATTATTATTATTATTATTATTATTATTATTATTATTTACATTTATATGAAAAAGCTATCCAATCTTTTCTTGAAGACCTCCAGTAAATGGAACATCCACAACTTCTGGAGGCAAGCGGTTCCAATGGTTAATTGTTCTCACTGTCAGGAAATTTCCCCTTAGCTCTAGGTTGATTCTCTCTTTAATGAGCTTCCACCCATTATTTCTTGTTCTCCCCTCAGGTGCTTTGGAGAATAAGTCAACCCCTTCTCCTCCATGGCAGCTCCTTAAGTATTGGTAGACAGTTATCATGTCCCCCTAATTCTTCTCTTCATTAGACTAGACATATCTAGGTCCCTTAACTGTTCATCATATCTTTTAGCCTCCAGACCCCTTATCATCTCCGTTGCTCTTCCCTGCACTCTTTCTAGGGCCTCAGGACATTTTGACAAACAGGGAACTGAGTTCAAGAAACATGGTACAGTGACTCCTGGATGGGGTTGAGCTTCCCCCAAACTACAGAAGAATGGAGATGTCACTTGGAGTGTTCTTCCAAACACAACTGCCCTATTCTCAGGCAACAGCTGTGGCAAAGAGCACACATGCAGAACTACGTTTAATTAATACGGTTTAGCCCCCAGACACTTAATCATTTTTATTGCTCTTATCTGCACACTTTCTAGGGTCTCACCATCTTTTTTGTACCATGGTGATCAGAACTAGATGCAATATTAGTGCAGTAATAGGGAGCGATTATCACTTCTCATGATCTTGATGCTGCCCCCCTGTTAACAGAATAACAGATTTGGAAGGGACCTTGGAGGTCTTCTAGTCCAACCTGCTACTCAGGCAGGAGACCCTATACCATTTCAGGCCAATGGCTGTTCAATATCTTTTTAAAAACCTGCAGTGATGGAGCATCCATAACCTCTGGAGGCAAACTGTTCCACTGGTTAATTGTTCTGACTGTTAGGAAATTCCTTCTTAGTTCTAGATTGGTTCTCTCCTTGATTACTTTCCATCCATTGCTTCTTGTCCTGCCTTCAGGCGCTTTGGAGAATAGCTTGACTCCCCCTTTTCTTTGTGGCAGCCCCTCAAATATTGGAGCTCTGCTATCATGTCTCCCCTGGTCCTTCTTTTTACGAGACTAAACTTACCCAAATCCTGCAACCATTCTTCGTATATTTTAGCCTCAAGTCCACTAATCATTTTTTTTGCTCTTCTCTGCACTCTTTCCAGAGTCACAACATCTTTTTTTATATATCGTGGCAACCAAAACTGGATGCAGTTTTCCAAGTGCAGCCTTACCGAGGCATTAGAAAGTGGTATTAAAACTACACACTAATTTGGTACTGCCTAGGACTGTGTTGGCTTTTGTGGCTGATGTGAACAGGATTCAGATTTGAAATCTTTAGACTCAAACATCCTTTTAGAATAGGATAGAAAAGAATAGAAAAGAACAGAATGGAATGGAGTGGAGTGGAATAGCATAGCGTAGCATAGTGTAGCATAGCGTAGTGTAGAGTAGAGTAGAGTAGAGTAGAGTAGAATGGAATGGAGTGGAGTGGAGTGGAATGGAATGGAATGGAATGGAATGGAATAGAATAGAATAGAAAAGAATAGAATAGAATAGAATAATATAATATAATAATAATAAAGTTGGAAGGGACCTTGGAGGTCATCTAGTCCAACCCACTGCTCAGGCAAGGAGCCCTATACCATTTCAGACAAATGGCTGTCCAGTCTCTTCTTAAAAACTTCCAGTGTTGGAGCATTCACAGCTTCTGGAGGCAGGTTGTTCCACTGGTTAATTGTTCTAACTGTCAGGAAGTTTCTCCTTAGTTCTAGGAGAATAGAATGGAATGGAATGGAATGGAGTGGAGTGGAACAGAACAGAACAGAACAGAATATAAAAGAATAGAATAGAATAGGCACCTTGTAGATCATCTAGTCCAGCGGTAGGCAACCTTGACACTTTTATGACTGGTGGACTTCAACTCCCAGAATTCCTGAGCCAGCCACGCTGAGGGGAAAGGGAGAGGTTTTCATGCTGAGCCATGCTGGCTGAGGAATTCTGGGAGTTGAAGAGCCAAGGTTGCCTACCCCTGATCTAGTCCAACCCCAGTCCAGTCTCTTCTTAAAAGCTTCCCGTGATGAAGCTCCCACAATGTTTGAAGGCAACTTCTGTTCCACTGGTTGATTGTTCTCACTGTCAGAAAATTCCTTATTTCTAAGGTTGAATCTCTCCTTGATCAGTTTCCACCCATTATTCCTTGTCTGGCCTTCAGGTGCTTTGGAAAACAGGTTGCCCCCCCCCCCTCCAGTATTGGAACACTACTATCATGTCTGCCTTGGTCCTTCCCTTCACTAAATGAGACATACCCAATTCCTGCAACTGTTTTTCGTATGTTTTAGCCTCCAGTCCCCTGATCATCTTTGTTGCTCTTCTCTGCACTTTTTCCACTGATATCTTCATGGAAAAGCCACTTAGAAAACTGTCCGAGGAGCAAAGCATGGATTGCCAAGAGAGAATTCCAGGAAAGGTCCTTTTTCTTCACACAATACCGGCAATGAACTGGAAAAGCCAGGGTGGGTCTAGCTAGCAGATTTCCTCTCCGAAGCCCGGCCTCCCTTTTTTTCAGCTGCCTTTTACAAGAGTCTTACAATGGCTTTGAATTAATGCTCATGTGTTGGTTAGCTATTCTTCAGGGAAATGGGTGGTTTTATCTGTCTGACCTCCACCTTTGCCAGATGGTAGGGCAAACTGTTCAGTTCAGAGGCCAGTGAGTTAAGAGCTCCATTGTTGAAGGGTATGGGAACTCATTCTTCCAAGCCATGTTGGCTTATTATAAGGTAGGTTGGCTGGTTTGGAGAGGGTTTTTTTTTGCTACAGTGAGGAAGAGAGAAAGATCAGTTGTAGACATATTCCTTGCTCCAAAGTGGATCTCTGTTTCAATCAGAATAGAGGTGGAAGGTACTTTGGAGGTCTTCTAGACCAACCCCCTGCTCAAATAAGAGACCCTATACCAGGGGTAGGCAGCCTTGGCTCTTTTATGACTCGTGGACTTCAACTCCCAGAGTTCCTGAGTCAGCAGGGCTCAGCTTGGAAACCTCTCCCTTTCCCCTCAGTGCGGCTGGCTCAGGAATTCTGGGAGTTGAAGTCCACGAGTCATAAAAGAGCCGAGGTTGCCTACCTCTGCCCTAGACCATTCCAGAAAACGGGCTGTCCGGCCTCTTCTTAAAAGCCTCCAATGATGGAACACCCACAATGTCTGGCAGCAAGCCGTTCCACTGGTTAATTGTTCTCGCTGTTAGGAAATTCTTCTTTAGTTCCAGGTTGGTTCTCTTCCTGATTGGTTTCCATCCGTTGCTTCTTCTTTTTTTTTTTTAATCCCATTTATATCCCGCCCTTCTCCGAAGACTCAGGGCGGCTTACAAGCTTAGCAGTAGCCTTCATTCTATGTATATGCCTGCTTATTAGGGCTTTCACCCCCCCCCCCCAAGCGGCATTATTACAAAGTCAGCTTAATTGCCCCCAACAATCTGGGTCCTCATTTTACCTACCTCGGAAGGATGGAAGGCTGAGTCAACCTTGAGCCTGGTGGGACTCGAACCTGCACTGATTGCAGGCAGCTGGTGTTACTTAAGGAGGCATTAGCCCACTGCTCCACCAAGGCTCTTTCTTGTCCTGCCTTCGGGTGCTTTGGAGAATAGGTTCACCCTCTCTTCTTTGTGGCAGCCCCTCAAATATTGGAATGCTGCTATCATGTCCCCCCCCCCAGTCCTTCCTTTCTCTAGACTGGCCATACCCAAATCCTGCAACTGTTCTTCGTATGTTTTTGTCTCCAGGCCTTTAATCATCTTAGCTGCTCTTCTTTGCACTTTTTTCCCCCAAAGTCTGAACATCTTTTCTGTAAGGTGGTGACCAAAACTGGATGCAGTATTCCAGGGGTGGCTTTACTAAGGCTTTATAAAGAGGTACTAAGACTTCAGGTATTAGTTGTTTGTGAAATAGGTCTAAGAAGAGATCTTAGCTCAAAGATGAGATACGCATTTTGTATATTGCATTTGTCTCGAGTAACAACTGGGCTGTGAAAGAAATCCGTTGAGGGCTTTACAGAAATAAATAGACTACTTTCTCTGATGAGCTTGCAAGGGGACCCTGCTGTGGCCAGGACCTGAAAGGCTGAATCAAATCCTTCAATCAAAATAGCTGGAAAAGGGTCCAAGGAAAAAATGAGACTTTTAAGATAGAATAAAGAATAATTATTCTATTCTATTCTATTCTATTCTATTCTATTCTATTCTATTCTATTCTATTCTATTCTATTCTATTCTATTCTATTCTGTTCTGTTCTGTTCTGTTCTGTTCTGTTCTGTTCTGTTCTGTTCTGTTCTGTTCTGTTTTCTTTATTCTATTCCTATTCCTATTCCTATTCCTATTCCTATTCCTATTCCTATTCCTATTCCTATTCCTATTCCTATTCCTATTCCCAGTGCTTTTTTTGTAAAAGAAAAAGGTGCCGGAACTCACATGTGTCATACAACCCGCCTTGCCTACAAGGTTCCATCCAAAAAAGGTACCAGAACTCTGTTCTGAGTGTTCTATGGCAAAAAAGCCCTGCCTATTCCTATTCCTATTCCAATTCCTATTCCTATTCCTATTCCTATTCCTATTCCTATTCCTATTCCTATTCCTATTCCTATTCCTATTCCTATTCCTATTCCTATTCCTATTCCTATTCCTATTCCTATTCCTATTCCTATTCCTATTCCGTTCTGTTCTGTTCCGTTCCGTTCTATTCTACATTCTCTTCCCTTGTCTTCCATTTTATATTACCTTCCGTTCTGTTCCATTCCATTCTTTCTTCATTCTATTCCTATTCCTATTCCTGTTCCTGTTCCTGTTCCTGTTCCTTTTCCTGTTCCTGTTCCTGTTCCATTTCATTCTATTCTAATTCCATTCCACTCCACTCCACTCCACTCCTCCACTCCACTCCACTCCACTCCACTCCACTCCACTCCATTCCATTCCATTCCATTCCATTCCATTCCATTCCATTCCATTCCATTCCATTCCATTCAAGACTGAATCAGAATCCTTCAATCAAAATAGCTGGAAAAGGGTCCAAGGAAAAAATGAGACTTTTAAGATAGAATAAAGAATAATTATTCTAATCTGTTCTATTCTGTTCTGTTCTGTTCTATTTTCTTTATTCTATCCCTATCCCTATCCCTATCCCTATTCCTATTCCTATTCCATTCTGTTCTGTTCCGTTCCATTCCGTTCTGTTCTGTTCTTTTCTGTTGTATTCTACATTCTCTTCCCTTCTCTTCCATTTTATATTCCCTTACCTTACCTTCCATTCTGTTCTATTCTGTTCCATTCCGTTCTGTTTTCTTCATTCTATTCCTATTCCTATTCCTATTCCTATTCCTATTCCTATTCCTATTCCTATTCCTATTCCTATTCCTATTCCTATTCCTATTCCTATTCCTATTCCTATTCCTGTTCCATTCCATTCCATTCCATTCTAATTCCATTCCATTCTGTATTGTATTGTATTGTATTGTATTGTATTGTATTGTATTGTATTGTATTGTATTGTATTGTATTGTATTGTATTGTATTGTATTGTATTGTATTGCATTGCATTGCATTGCATTGCATTGCATTCTATTCTATTCTATTCTATTCTATTCTATTCTATTCTATTCTATTCTATTCTATTCTATTCTATTCTATTCTATTCTATTCTATTCTATTCTATTCTATTCTATTCTATTCTATTCTATTCTATTCTATTCTATTCAAGACTGAATCAGAATCCTTCAATCAAAATAGCTGGAAAAGGGTCCAAGGGAAAGAATGAGACTTTGCTCACCTCTTCTGGACCTCTAACTCTCCAGTTCCCCAGAAGTTGATTGAAAGCATTTCATCCCATCCCTCTGGGGATCTGGTGAAACAGATCCTGAGGGGAAAGGCCTGTTCCCTCTGCTCCCCCCCCCCGGCTTCTCCCTAAGAAAATTGTTTTGCATGCCTTCCACTCTTCATCCACAGAAATGTGGTGCCCTCGACACTCTCTGAGTTTCGTTGTTTGCTTGCCAATGTTGCAATACACAACTTAGCAACATCATCAGTGCAAGCAAGTGCGGGATTAGCTCCCTGTTGGCCTCTCCAGAAAATCAAAAACCTAAAAATAGAAGAAAATTAAATTACAGTTTCGTTTCCTGTCACAGCGCTCTTTACATCCATAGATTCAGAACTAGCACGGAGACCATGATGCAGTGTCTGGAAAGTATAGCATCCCACACGCGTAAACAGATGCACGGATCTAGTATGTAGTTGACATCTTTTGTCATAATATAAAAAAAGAGGAACAATTAGAGTAGACGAAACAATCAACAACGGCTTCAAAGGAATAACATTCACAAGGGAAGAAGAAGAAGAAAAAAAGCAATGTGTTACTCTTCCTGGATATTCTCATCAGCAAAAATGATGGCAAATTAGAAGCAAAAGTCTCCCAAACATCTTAAGTAAAGAGTTATTTACAAGATATAGGATGTAACAGCCATTATGTAGGCAGTAGAATGCACCCAACTAGCAGTCAGAAGACATAGTGAAGGTTCCTTAATCCCATAACACATGGATGGACTCAACCATAATATCAACTGAGAAACTGCGAGGATCCTAGACCAAGGTAAATCCAAAAATGTCAGGGAATTCCTGGAAGTTCGGCTCTGAGACAAATCAGCCATCGATAGATGCAGAGGAATAAACTATAGGACGCGGTGGCTCAGTGGGTTAGGACACTGAGCTTGTCGATCAGAAGGTCGGCAGTTTGGCGGGTCGAATCCCGAGTGCCGCATAGCAGAGTGAGCGCCTGTTACTCATCCCAGCTTCTGCCAACCTAGCAGTTCGAAAGCACGTAAAAATGCAAGTAGAAAAATAGGGACCACTCCGGTGGGAAGGTAACAGCGTTCCGTGCGCCTTTGGCGTCTAGTCATGCCGGCCACATGACCATGGAGACGTCCTCGGACAAGCGCTGGCTCTTTGGCTTTGAAACGGAGATGAGCATCGGCCCCTAGAGTCGGAAATGACTAGCATGCATGTGCGGGGGAACCTTTACCTTTACCTTTATACACCATTCATAGAGACACATCTGTGGAGATCCTCAGTCAACCAGGTTGTCCTAAAAGTTGCTTTTTTTTTTCAAAAGGCGACTGGCGTTTGTTTTTCCTTGAGGACGCTTCATCAGAACAGAAGAAGCTTCTTGGATGAGAAGCGAAAGGTGGTCCTTGAGGAAAAACAAAGTCCAGTCGCCTTTTGAGAAAGCACCTCGGGGACAATTCAAAGAGATGATAAAAGCGAAGAAGGAAATGAAAAAGACCTGGACGCATCTTCTCCAGCAGTCAACATCTAGGGATTCTAGGCTATTGGGGTACATATTTTGTACATTATGTTTGTCTCGAGTATCTGGGTGATGAAATAAATCTCTGGAGGGCTTACGCTATTAGATAGATGCAGTACTCTTCCTGATGGGTGGGCTTACAAGGGGACAAAGCTGTGGTAAGGAATTGAAGGC
>NW_027673310.1:0-21766 GCF_964194415.1 Vipera berus
GCCAGTAGCTAATTCTTAAAGGGGAATGTGCCTTTTTAAGCTAGTTCCCTCAGCGGCTTGTCTTTTCTGTCTCTGGAGGCTTTTCCTTGTTTGATAAATATATGGAAGAGGGAAAATACGGGGGGGGCAGGTTTGGGTTGGGTTCAAATTCTTCCTTCAGAAGGAAGGAGATGGGAATGAGAAAGAGGGAGGCAGGGAAGGAGGGAGGGAGAGAAGGAAGTCCCGCCTTAGCACTTGGCTACCAGCAGCCATGCCATTGACTTTGCTTGTCAAAAGGTTGCAAAAGGGGATCACATGACCCTGGGACATTGTGATCATCATAAATATGAATCAGTTGCCAAGCATCCAAATATAAATCACATGACCCTGGGGATGCTGCAATGGTCATAAGTGTGAAAAATGGTCACAAGTCATTTCAGTGCAATTGCAACTTTGAACAGGTTTTTTTTTGTTCATCAAGTTTTTGACACCTTGCTAGGTGGTACTCAAATATTGCCATATCCTAAAAGTGGAACAATCGGTGAAAAGGTTGAAAAGCCCTGAACTAGAGTTCATATGAAAAACGATATAGGGCTTTACGTGTGAACACCTGTCTGTCTGTCATCATTTAGCCTGGTAGTCAAAACAGGTTCATAAATACAGAATAGATGCATTCTCCAACAACTATATAATATTGACTCTGGCCTCAAATTTCTTCTAGCTATAAAATATGCTAAATTACTTTGGATTGGTCATACTTCACACTTAAGTCATAATTTGGTACATTTGTTCCTTTGTTCCTTTGGCTGGATGACACAGTGGCACAAAAAAATTTCTTTGTGTCTTTGTAGTCTTTGTATGGTCAACCATATTCTAGTATATTAGTACATATTCTTTAGACATGCCCCTTGGGAGTTGGTTGGTTAGATCAGGGTCATCCAAGCTTGGCAACTTTAAAACCTACTGGCTGGGGAATTCTGGGAATTCAAGTCCACAAGTTTTAAAGTTGCCAAGGATGGACAACCCTGGGTTAGACATCATTGTTATGGTGAACCAGATTCTTGGGAGGAAGGTAAAGTTTAATGATTTCAAATGCTTGTTAAATTATATCCCAGTGTACAGAACGTGTCAATGTATGAAGAGCTCTGTATATAGCAAGCTTGGACCATCACAAAAACCAGGATCCTGGAAGAACCAGTGCATACTACATTCTAAAGGTTGGCTAAAGGAAACTGGTTAACTCTCAGCCTTTCATTTGGCTTTACAGTATTAAAAGAAAAATAAAATATTGGGCAACATGAATCCATACGGAGGTGGTTTACTCTGGATTTTTTTAATCTGAGGTATACTAATATGTATAGAGATGGAGCTATTATTCTTATAGTGTATACAGAAGTGTTTTTCTTTTTCTCTGTTATTTTTATTTCTTTCTTCCCTTATATGTTATTAGTTTCTATTATCTAGATTTTTTTTGTACATTTTGGAATTCAGGTATCTTAAAGAACAACATCTCTTATGTAATCCCAACAAGTTCTGGCCCCAGCCAATTTTGGAGATGCAACTTTTGGCTGTAGAATCTGAGGATTACAAAATGCATCCTAGTAGGTCACCTGAAACTTCTAAGGCGATTTTTACCCCTGATTTGGAAATATGGGAAAATAACCACTAAAGTATTTCAACCTTGCAGATTGAAACTGAATGTCATTATAAGGTCTACTGATTCACAACATTTGCCCAGCTTCTCAGAAGCCTAACATTAAGGAGAGCACAGGGTATCTTCTTCATAATTTCATCAGGAGATTCCATTCTTTTTTATGAAAATTGAGTATTTTGTAAAAATTTATAAAGTTTCTCCCCTTGAAAATATCGTGACTATATGTTTTGATCAATAGGAACATCACTGGGAATTTCTTCTTTTGACAATCACAAGTCAAGCCTTAATTTTAGAGTAAATGTAACACCGCTTATGATTTATGTCAAAGGCAAAAGGGGCTAAGAAGGATGGAAATGTAGAATATAATATGATTGTGGAAGAAACCTATTCCTTTCTCCCAAACTTTTAATTAACAAATAATAAAAAAAATACTTTTCCATCAACATACAGAATTTAAGATCTTAAATACTTTAACTTCCCCAATTTAATAGTGAACTACCGGTACTTACTTGTCCAGCGTCACTCTTCCAAGTACCTAATCCAACCAAAGGCATTCTTTGTCCAGTGTGAAGCAAAACATAGTTGCATTCAAAAGGCATCTTTACCTAAACAAAATGTAATGATATTTTATATTATAATTGTTTAACTGCACAAAAAATTAAAGAGCTTTGGTGGAGCAGTGGGCTAATGCCTCCTTAAGTAACACCAGCTGCCTGCAATTAGTGCAGGTTCGCATCCCACCAGGCTCAAGGTTGACTCAGCCTTCCATCCTTCCAAGGTAGGTAAAATGAGGACCCAGATTGTTGGGGGCAATTAAGCTGACTTTGTAATAATGCCGCTTGGGGGTGTGTGTGAAAGCCCTAATATACATAGGCATATAACATAGAATGAAGGCTACTGCTAAGCTTGTAAGCCGCCCTGAGTCTTCGGAAAAGGGCGGGATATAAATGGAATAAAAATAAAATAAAATAAAAATAAATAAAATAGAAAAACTGTAGATTGGACTGCATTTTTAATGTTGATAATGCCACTCAGTTTAAGAAAATAATAATTGGATGAAGTGTTATATTACATCAACATTTTAGTTAAGATTCAGTGCATTCATTTTATATTCTGTCAAGGGCAACAATTTTAAAAGAACCACAGAAAGTATAAAAATAAATAATAAAAATAAATAAATAATGGAGAGAAACAACATATTGAAATATTATAAAATGAGAGAATAGCCTACTAAATCAACCAATCCAATAGCTTCAGTGCCTACCTGAACAAAGTCACCTTGTTCTCAAAAACAAGGCCAAGAGAATAGTAAATGCAAAAATATCTTTTATTTTTTTTTTATTTTTATTACATTTATATCCCGCCCTTCTCCGAAGACTCAGGGCGGCTTTACAAACTTAGCAGTAGCCTTCATTCTATGTATATGCCTACTTGTTAGGGCTTTCACACACACACCCAAGCAGCATTATTACAAAGTCAGCTTAATTGCCCCCAACAATCTGGGTCCTCATTTTACCTACCTCGGAAGGATGGAAGGCTGAGTCAACCTTGAGCCTGGTGGGATGTGAACCTGCACTAATTGCAGGCAGCTGGTGTTACTTAAGGAGGCTTGGGAAATTATGTTGGGACAGGTTGCTTATGTTGTTTATGCATAATTTCAATGTGAATGAATTTTTGTTTATATGCATGCAGACGCTTATTGTTTAGAACCAGATTCTATTACTTTTTAAAGCCTACAATGTGGACAAAATATTTTCAATCTAAATAGGGCTATATTTTAGATTTGGTGGCCAACACCTTTGCCTTGCCTTGCCATTTTCACAGCACAATAGTAAACATTAAAAACTATTGTTCATTGACTAACCAGTGAATAAGCATTTGGCAGATTCCTGGGTTTTCAAATTACCAAATGCAAAAATTGTGTTGCTTTGTTTGGTTCTGGAGCTATGCACAAAAATGGCCAAATATAATTTGTTCGTTTTGAACAGGGATATTTCATTTCAAACTAAGAATTTAAGATTTTTTTGTGCATGCTTCTAGATTCAAGGTAATTTGTAGATGGGCAGTCTAGGTTAATTCTTTATGCGAGTTCCTATACAATCTTGTGAACTATTCTTGGCAAAACAAATTATTATGGTTAACAGTACAGTGCTGTAATACTTCTCCGTAACTAGTTCTAGGAACAAACTCTGAAAATTCTGAGTGTGCAACATAAAAGTTTGACACTAGAAATTTTGCTTGAAATGATTTTATTGGAACTTGGAGTAAAAGGATCTTGTTTACTCCTGCTTTTACTCCCCTCACTCTTTCTTGAAATCATTTCCTTATATTTAACTTTAAATATATAAACTCCATGGGTAAAGATCTGTGAACCCTTTTTTCTAAATTACCAAAAATACGGAAGTGCTACAGAAACCACGCATATCATATTTTACACTAATAAAACACATAGATCCACACATGTCAGAATGTAATAAGAAAAAGCCATCTCAAATTTCTAAAGTGCATCAGGGAACTGAACATTTTTTTAAAAAAATAGGTATTTTGGAGATCAGATTCTAACCTGTAGAGAAATATGGAAGAGTCCTGAAAAAAAATATGTATCAACCATTGATAAAACATAAGTTTAGTCTGGGAAAACAGGACTTCGCAAGAAAAACTCAAAATTGTCCCACTTTTGATTATCTTTGATATAAGGAGGATAGAAGGAAAAACACTATCCAGCTTCCAAGATTGTTCGTTTTCTTTCTTTCTCTTTCTTTCCTTCTTTCCTTCTTTCTTTCTTTTTCTTTCTTTCTTTCTTTCTTTCTTTCTTTCTTTCTTTTCTTTCTTTTCTTTCTTTCCTTTCCTTCCTTTCCTTCCTTTCCTTCTTTTTCTTTTTATCTATCTATCTATCTATCTATCTATCTATCTATCTATCTATCTATCTATCTATCTATCTATCTACCTACCTATCTATCATTCTAATATTTTAGTATTTCTTTCAATAGACCTGGTCGGCCTTGAAGGGCTGACAAACGCTCCCTTGGATTCCTAAATGTTCTTATCAACCCCTGCTTCAAAGTTATCAATGGTTCCCTGATAGTAATCACTTTCTAATTTGTATGTTCATGCTATGAAAATATTTATCTGCTAATCAAATTGCTGTTAAGAAAAATGACAGCACATGCTGCGTATTTTCCAAGTTAGTTGGCAATTATTATACATTATCAGAACAAATAACGTTTATGACACTTCCATAAATCTAATGTAAGAATGGAAGTACTGGCCCTGTACAGTTCAGCTTTCTACAGAGAGAGAGAAAGGGAAAAGAAGGATTGGGCACAGGAGATTAAGCTCATTGTCCTACAGTTAGCTGCTATCCTCCCCCGCCTTGAAATCAAATTTTAAGATAATATGAATTTACAGTATGTACTTTGGTTAGGAAATCTGTGCAGGAACTACAGACAGGTCTGTACCTGAAGTTTGCCACTTACATGATTGTATTAGTCATTTTCTGAACATAGGCAAGCTTATCAACCCAGCAATCTCATATGTGATAGAGTGATAGTGAAATCCGAATTTTATAGCAAACATTATAGAATGCCAGATATTCATTCACAAATTCTGTCCATTTCCACATCTTATAGATAAGATTATTTAACTCCCCCACCAATACCTGTTAACGTGGCTAAATATTTTTGATAATCTTGAATTAGTAAGCAACAAAAAAAGTTTTTCTTTAAATAATGCCTTATAAAACTGCTAGGTGAGCTAAGAACGTTTCTCCAGACGAGAAATTAACACATCAAACTCAGTTAAAACTTTCAGTTTCATATCAGTACATCAGGTGTTACTTCTCACTGACAGAATATTACTCATGAAAAAACATTTTATATGCAAAGTAACTGCCAGCTTCAGTTTTTAATGCTCTTATTATTTCTGTGATGGGAAAAGATACAACACATAAATGGCATTCAGCATTGGATTTTAGTATTCCTTAGATGCTGTGACCATAAGCCCGTTTTGCTTCTATACACACTTAGAGACCGAGATATATTTATATGGAAGGAGCCTCACTAAAAGCAATTATTTGGCGGGGGAGAAAGCAGGCAAAAGGACTGCAGGGACCCTGGAGGGAGGTATGGCAGGGGGGGGAAGAGACAGTCCCTGAGGTCAGTTATAAGAGTGAATCTGCACAAATTTTGTTCATGTGACCGCAGGGATGTTACAACTTCCATAACTTCAAAACTGGGTAGTAAGTAGCTTGGGGTGGGTGGGTTTCCATTGTAACTTCTAACGGTCACTAGGTGACCAGTCGTAAGTGAAGGACCACCTGTGGAACATGTTGCAGTTATCCAATCACATGGTGATTAGGGAACAAATCAGTGTACAAGGCACCCCATGTCTAAAATTGGCACATTAACTAAAGCAAAAGTGACAACAGCTGGAGGAAGAGTTCAGCAGGATTATGAGCTCTCCTAAATCACAGAACTCTTCCTTTGAGGGAAGAATCATTACAGAAAGTGTCTTACTGTAGCCAACATTAGTAGAATCCCCCAACCTTATTGATGATAAGCAACCTAACCTAGGTGGATTTAATTTAAACTTGTTTTGCACCATGTAGATCCTGACAGCCTCCAAAACCCAGTTCAGCTGTCAAAAACTGATCCAGCATACGCTGGTATGGCAATGTAGAAATTGTCAGCTTATTGATAGCACCGTACCATGAAACAAACCTTGCCTACTAGCTTCATATACATTAAATACCATGGGGGGGGAAGCTACACCCCATATGGGAGTGGTCATGGATTCAAGCAATGTTCCCCTATGATATTGAGTGGAACCCAATCTTAGGTAGGAATGCAGTGTTTGTAACTCAGTGCCTCAAGCTCGCAACCTTAGCAGACAATCCAGTAGGTCATTATGGTCAATGGTGCCAGGTGGCATTCAAAATGCTAATAGGAACAAAAAGGTACATTTTCTCAAGATAGTAAAGGCCACTGAGCAGAACAAATAATGTCCTACCTGTTCTATGATAGGATCTAATACCTGACAAGCATGGATCCAGATAATCTGTTTCATGCAGGACCCCCTAAATACCGAACACTCACTGCTTTCAATACAACTTTCCCTAAAAGACGGGTTCTGTTGTAATTATTGTTTTAAGGTAACTTATCTTCTACATTAATGTTTTCAATATCTGTATTTGTGCATTTGATATTTATGTCACTGTTCACCGCCCTGAGTCCTTAGGGAGAAGGGCGGTATACAAATCAAATCAAATCAAATCAATCAATCAATCAATAAATAAATAAATATGGGACACTGATGATTAGACGTCTGTCTGTCTGTCTAATGGGAGATTTCAATTATCCTCATGTCTGTTGAAAACTGAACTGTGCCAAGAGTTCATAGTCCAAAGATTTCTTTCTCCTTTCTTGCTGACAGTCTCATTTCTCAGGCAGTGGAAAAAGGAAGATGGGTAAGTCTTATCCTTTTTTTTTTAAGTCTTTCCTGGCTTATGAAGAACATTTTGTTTCTAAGAGGAACATCCTGCAGTGATCTAAAAGTTGTTTTACAGGCTTAATCATAAGAGGAAATAATGTTTCAAGGGCTCTCAACTATGCAACATCCTCAGTTTTTGCTAGGATCAGCTGTAGAGTTTTTCCAAAGAGCTATTTATTTTCTTTGCCTTCGCTGTTTGAGAGTGTGTGAGTGTGTGTGTGTGTGTGTGTGTTCTATTGTTGTTTGTTTAAAAATATTTTAATGATTTTAAGGTTCCCAGAATCATTGGGAGTTGGGTGGTATTTAAATAACAATAAATTATTATTTTCTCCATGAAATACCACCTATATATAATTAGAGTCCGCTGGAGTTAGGTGGTTAATAAATTCACATTAATAAAATTAGAATGGTTTTTTTAATAATCTCTCTACTTCTATAATTAAATTTCTAATAAAAATAATCTTTTTGATACAGCAAATAAGGAAAGCTCACTTAGACTGCAAACTGTACAAGCACTTTACACTCTTTCAAATTACATATTAAACTATACATCTGCCTTCTTCAAAGAGATAGTTACTGATGCATGCATTTTAGTCAGAATTCTTTTCATTTTTAGATAAAACAAAAGGCAGCAACACTGAAGGGCAGCAAATCAAAACTGAAGGCATAACCATGACATACTGTGTTTGATCACATATCCATCACATAATGTACCCTAATATCTTCAAGCAAGAACAATTTTTTCATTGCTACTATTAAAATTAGACTGTACTACTTATCAAATTAACTTCAGTATTAAGATAAGAATTATTATCCTTTCCTTTGGAAGTGAAGGTTGCATTTTGAAGAAGCAGGATAAGAGTAATGAATTGTTGGAGAAGACTCCTGATAATACTGTAGTCAGCAAACAAGCAAAATCAAACAAAACTCCAGTTCTCACTTGAGGCACAAATGGCCAGGCTCAAATTATCCTGTTCTGGACATATTATGCAAAGATCTAGTTCTCTAGAGAACATTTTAATGCTGAGAAAGATGAAAGAAAATACAAGAGGATGATCTATAACAAGGTAGACACCGTTACAATGGTGAGGGGTACCATTGGAAAGCACTAATTGTCATGGGAAAAGCCTATCTATGTGATTGCCAAGAGTCAGTATCAACTGGATGGCACATAATCAAATTCTTTCCTTTGGCTTGGCCAGCAGATGTCTTGAACTAATAGATTTCAGGCAAGCACTTCTGAAACATCAGGTAGAAGATGAGACTGCATTAGTACCTGATTGCAACAAAAGAATACAAACACTGCTGCAATGTGGTGATCATCCATTTTTTTTCAGGCTATATATGTATACACACATACATACACATACACACACAGAGAGAGAGAGAGAGGGGGGGGGGCAGGCGCCTAGGGCCTGTTAAAGAGAATATGTAGGCTGCACATGCTGAAATTCTATACAGCTGTTATAAAGCAGAATTTCCTTATTTTTATACAGGGAAATGCTCTAATAATATGTAACATAGATCGGCATAGAGCAAGCTATGAAGGGAGAGCAATAAATTCTGATTGTGATATATTCTAGGGGGATTTTTTACGCTCCTGGGAACGAAATCATTAACTTATCGTTATTGTTCCTGGTCCAGCCAGAAATGTGACATACTGTCTCAGAAATAAACCTTATAATTTAAATGGTGTCCAAGAAAATATGGATCGGAGTACAGCTTACACACTTTACTTGGGGAAAAAATTCCACTCAGGGATACGACTAAACGTGCAGTTTGAAGTCCATAAAAGTCACGCATTGTGATTAATATCCTAATACTGTCTTAATACTTTGGCCACCTAATGAGAAGGAAGGACTCACTGGAGAAGAGCCTAATGCTGGGAAAGATCGAGGGCAATAGAAGAAGGGGACGACAGAGAATGAGGTGGCTGGATGGAGTCACTGAAGCAGGAGGCGTGAGCTTAAATGGACTCCAGAAGATGGTAGAGGACAGGAAAGCCTGGAGGAACGTTGTCCATAGGGTCGCGATGGGTCGGACACGACTTCGCAACTAACAACAACAACTGTCTTAATGTTCTCCGGTGCATTTAATTCTTTTCCCGTTAACTGGATTGGAGGTTCCCCTCTCCGTAACGCTGATCTTTTTACAGGTAGAGGAAAAGGAGAGCGAGTGAAAGAGCCTAACATACCCGCCAGTTCAGCCCCACGTTTCACCCCACCCCTCTGCACAAACCGGACTGACGCAAATCAAGACAAAGGAGATCAGCTTCGGGTAAGTCACAACAGCTCACTCACTGCACACCTTCGAATTCTTTAGTCCTTCGCTAGAGTTCCCAAGAAAGTAAAAAAAAACACCCTCGCTTCTGAATTTAATGTTTCCGTTTCCGGGTTGAAATTTAACTGACCATTCCTCAGTCTTTCTGATTTTCCAAGCCACGTGGGCTTGCGGAGCACCGTATTTCCCTTATTTTGCAACTTACTGGGAGCTGAAACCAATTTCGTTCAAACTCCGGCTGTGCAATTTAATTGAAGAAAAATTCCGCTTACTTTATCGGCTTTGGGGGCGTATATCAAAATGGGTGCATCAAACGTTTAAATAAATGCAGTGCTGGTCATTACGATGGAAAAATGATGCTGAGACCTTAAAAAGTGTGCAGAGAAGTGGCTAACTGGTTTGATGAACGGTTGAGAGCGCTAGGGTAGGTATGTCTAGCTAGCGCCTATCGAAGTGAAGTGTGTAAGTTGTACTCCTATCCATATTTTCTTGGACACCATTTCAATTGTAAGATTTATTTCTGAGACAGTATGTCACATTTCTGGCTGGACCAGGAACAATAATGATAAGTTAATGATTTCGTTCTCAGGAATTCTGGGAGTTGAAGTCCATGAGTCATCAAAGAGCCGAGGTTGCCTACCCCTGGGTTAGGGGGAGCCATGATAACCGTCTTCCAATACTTAGTACAGACATGTCAAACACAAGGCTCGGGGGCCGGATCCGGCCCATGAAGTGGTTTCATGTGGCCCGCGAAGCCATCCTGGAAACAGTGAGGGAACGGCCCCCACTGCCTTGGCCCTGGCCCAGAGACCTTCTACCAGAGACTCTCAGATCTGTCCCACTCCTGCCCAGGCCCCCATAGGCACCCTTGATGTGAATGATGTAGAGCTGGCCACGCCCACCCAGTAGGCCATATGCACTCTAGCCACACCCACCCAGTAGGCCATGCCCACCCTGGCCATACCCACCTGGCCCCTTGAGGGCAACCGCAATGCTGATGCGGCCCTCAATGAAATTGAGTTTGACACCCCTGACTTAGGGGTTGTCACAGAGAAGAGGGGACTTATTCTCCAGATTAGCTAGCACCTGAGCTCTGGACAGGGAAATGTTGGATGGAAGCTCTTAAAGAGAGATTCTACCTAGAATTAAGGAGAAATTTTATGACAGAACAATGGGTGAAATAGCTTGCCTCGGAGTTGTTAGTGCTCCATCACTGAAGGTTTTCAAAAATAGATTAGACAACCATTTCACTGGGATGCTATAAGGTCTCCTGCCTTGAGCAAGGGGTTGGACTAGAAGACCTCCAAGGCCCCTTCCAGCCGTATGCTTCTGTGTTCTGTGTTCTTAATTTTAAAAGCATGATTTTGTTTGCACAACGAAGGTATCACAATTTAACTATCTGTAATCACATTTTAGCCTAGCATGGCAAACAAACCCATCCTGTGGCTTGGCAATTAAGTATGCTCCATAAACACAACCAATTAAGTAAAGGGTTAGCCATCAGCAAGATGTATGAACATAATCACTGATTTTATAAAAAAAATGTTCCGTCAGTTTCTGTTTTAAAAAGTTTCTACTCAGGTGTTTTAACATGCAGCAATTATGCACATATGTGTGTGCTGCAGACTCAGTCAGGTTCATGACTGGGAGCTAATTCATCAAGTACACATCATGGTAGAATTCAGCTATTCTCAACTGAGTTCTTACAACATGCTAAATAACAAACAAATTATTTTAAATGGATAAAGCTTGTTAAAGTTACTAATCATCAAATGTAAAAAATTGTTACCCTTTGGGATCATCAGATCTGGTAATTTACAGCTATTATTTTAATACAGTATTGCAGCTGTGGCTGATGGTTAGATAACTACATAGAATGTGAGGTGTGGGATGGGAAAGAAAGATGATGATATTCATTTGTTGCTAAGCAGCCCGGTAGATTGCTTATTATTATGGCTATGAATCAGAGCCCAAAGAACTTCATAATTAGTGGCTGAATTGATCTCTCCAGTCCTCTAACTGCTACACACTAAACTAGATAGCCATTATTATTTCTGTTCAAGCCTTATATGATCTGTCTGGACAATGTTTTGATAATACCTCACACATCACCTTTTATGTTAGAATTTTCCTACCTACCTCAGCATTCTGGAGTAGAATGAGGACATGGGGCAACCACATCCAGTTTACCATGGACTATTTTTCTGGAAGTGGACAAACTACCCCAAAAAGTTCAAATTAACCATATGGTGTTGGGAGAAATGGAGCATTCTGGGAATGGACCACAGTTTTGCATATTCCTAATCACAGGATACATATTTATTTCATAGACCTTCATTCTGGTTTTATTTGAACAATATAGTTAATACACAATGTGATTTGTTTATCACGTTACAATTGCATTTGGACTCATGTTGTGCAGTCAGTTGTGGTTTATTCAGTAAACTACGGTTAAGTAAATTATTGCTTAGAGAGTGATTGTATCTGTGAATGTGACAATATTTCACATACTTCTTGGCATAGTCTAGGTGGACTTTGAAATGAATTCTGTTTCTTATTGATTAATGTATCTTTTTCATTTTTGCTGTGATTGGCACTTTGCAATTTCTCAAATTTATATTAGTTAAACATTAACCACATTAACCACATATTCTGTATTGTATTTTAAAAATTATTTCCAGAGATAAATACTGCAATACAATTCACAAGAAGCTTCTTGCTGAATCAGAACAAAAGCATTTCAGCTTGTTTCCAACATTACTTTTTTCAACTCCTGTGCGTAGTTATTTGGAACTAAAAAGGTAAAGGTAAAGGTTCCCCCGCACATGCGTGCTAGTCGTTTCCGACTCTAGGGGCCGGTGCTCATCTCCGTTTCATAGCCGAAGAGCCAGCGTTTGTCCGAGGACGTCTCCGTGGTCATGTGGCCGGCATGACTAGACGCCAAAGGCGCACGGAACGCTGTTACCTTCCCACCGTAGTGGTCGCTATTTTTCTACTTGCATTTTTACGTGCTTTCGAACTGCTAGGTGGGCAGAAGCTGGGACGAGTAACAGGCGCTCACTCTGTTACGCGGCACTCGGGATTCGCCCCGCCAAACTGCCGACCTTCTGATCGACAAGCTCAGCGTCCTAACCCACTGAGCCACCGCGTCCCTAAGAACCACTTAATGTCATATATCTTATACTTGTGTAAACACTTCAAAAATACACTGTATATCTTGTTCAGCCTCCTATCTTGTTTAATGTTAATTCATTTTTGTAAGCTACTGCTATTTTAGTAACAAGATTTTTCATCATATTTTCACCATTGACTGAATTTGTATGTGTATCTTTATGGAAATACTGGCACATTCATAAAGGCATCTGGGATTTGGGCAGGTGTTATTTGTTTCTGAAATGATTTATTATTGTATTCTCAGTCTACCATCACAATTACTCCATGCATTTGGCCCAAATCCGAAATGTAGAGAAGCAAATCCCAGTTTGCCTTTCACATGGTTATCTCAGTAGTGTTATATACCCAGGGGAAAGTAAAGTTGAGTAGGAAAATACCGTAAGTTGAAGAAGTAAGGAAAAAAAATACTACAGGAAAAATAAGTACTTCAGAGTTTTTATGCCTCACTGAACCCTAAACTAATTCCACTGATACTAGAGCAAAATCTGGTTCAAGTATCATTCAACGCATAATTATTGAATTGCATCATTTATAGAAAAATAAGCCAAGCACCCATATAAATACATGTTGAATAGTCCAATGCACACCTTCTGGAGACAGAGAAGTTCCATGAGGATGGGCTCCAGCATGAGTCCAAAAGCTTGGAAGAATAAACCTCTGGTCCCAGTGACCAACTCAGATTAGATCCTATAAAGAAATAACAAATGCATTGGCACATATGGTTTACCATGGCATATTTAACTATGATTTTTTTCAGTTTACTCAATTCTCATAGCACACTGAACCATAAACCAACAATAAGGCTGGATCTATACAATTCATTAGGCTAAAACATAGTTGTATAGATGGCTGTGTGTATCATATAAAGCCAGATATCTTGTCAATAATACTGATAACTTAACATAAAACTGAATAGGTTTTCCTGCTTGAGTAGGGGGCCAGATTAGAAGACCTCCAAGGTTCTGTTCTGTTCTATTCTATTCTATTGTATTCATCTACTCACAATCATAAAATAATATGCAAGCATTTGGCATGTTGAAATCATATAAGTATGGCAATCAACATTTTTTTTAAAAAAACTATCATTCAAAATTCAGGATAGTTAAAAAAAATTTCCTAAAATTGTCACTCTTAAAAGACTTTTAATAAACAGTGACTTGGTATTAGGTAAGAAATGAATGACTTTTGTGTTAATTTTGTCAATTCATCATCCTGAATCCAAGTACAAGGTTTAATTTCCACTGTCATTAATGGTAAAGTTCAGTCATAAAATATAGCGTGATGAGTTAAATCATATGCAATAAAAACATGCTTTTGAATCTACATTCAATGATTGAGTTTATATGTGGCACAATATCAAACCTAACAAAGCATGAATAATTGTATTTATGAACCTTGATTCAGGCTATATTTGCATAACATATTGAACCACATTTATGGCAACTATAATCCTATAGTATTTAGTATGCTGTACAAATTCAATTACTGTGATCAGTTTATAGTTCATTAAACATGAAAACATAGGAAATCAAATACTGTCAATTAATAATGGTTAAATTTATGTATTTATTTGATTTTTTATCCCATTATTACTCTACAAATAACTCAAGGTGGTGAAAATACATAACACACTTACCCCACAACAATAACCATGTGAGGTGGCTTGGACTGAGAGAGAGTGACTGGCCCAAGATCACCGAGCTTTCATGCCTAAGGTGGGAATTTACCATGGCTAAACATATTATGCAATATGCTTTGAACCTTTTTCTCTCATCATATGATGATTTGACTGAAAGTGTTTAATTCCAGTCCATTTCAACTCACCAATACCTAAGACCTGTATATCCTTCATTGTGCTGTGCTTTCCCACGTCCACACTTACAGTTAACGTTCCCACCATAAAGAGCATAAAATAGAAACCTTTTAGACACCAGATGTCAGATTGCTACATGTGAATCTGGCTACTATGGTTGTTAAGCAACTTACAGTTTTGCATAGCATTTTAAATATTCAAGGTTAAATATAGTTGCCAGGTTGTTGTGTGACTCCTGCTAGCACACCGTGGAACCTAGGTTTGGTTATTTCAGTAAAATATGAGTCAGCTGAGATAAATTAGCACAATCCACTATTTTTCTAGATAAAGGTAGCATTGCTGAGTTGACCAAATAAATTTCCTTGGGCCTTAAGCTCAATTCTTTGAGATGCCCAACTATAAACCAGGGTAAGAATGCTGATGTGTAATGTCTATGAAGATTCTCAGTTGTCCAGGTCATGTTTGTCCCAAAGGTGCTTTCTTTCAAAAGGTAACTGGACTTCCTTGTTTTGGTAGAAGACATTTGGCTTCTCATCCAAGAAGCTTCTTCGGTTCTGACTTGTAGAGATGGAGGTCAAGGATATGAAGGGACCGTGTGCAGCAAACTGCCTGCCTTAGTATCCTGTTATCCGCATGTCTATGAGCTCATTCCAATTAGCACTGCCAAGGACTGCCAAGAACCAGCTAGATATGAGAGACTCTGCCCTGGCTGGGATGTTAGGATGTTCTTTTAAGATTGACTAGGGCAGCAGTAGGCAACCTCGGCTCTTTTATGACTCATGGACTTCAACTCCCAGAATTCCTGAGCCAGCTATGCTGGCTTAGGAATTCTGGGAGTTGAAGTCCATGAGTCATAAAAGAGCCAAGGTTGCCTACCCCTGGACTGGGGAGTACACCAATAAACAATGCTTTTGCTGTGCATTATTTCCTGCTTGTTAAAACTGTATAAATACAATAAACTCTGCGTAGGCAGACATTTTGGGACACCCTGCGATGACTGGTCTCTGAATCCCACACTGACTGAATGGTGGAGAATGGAAGGATTCAGACGACCCTGAGGGTGCAGATAAGCCTCCAAGTGACCTCAACCATTTTCAAGAAAGAGGGCTAACGATCACATGACTGCAAGGAATATAAATCCTAACTTTTGAAAGAAAGCACCTTTGGGCTGACGTGTAATGCAAACGTTTTGTTTAGAAAAGGCCAATTCCTCATGACTTTGCATTTTTGCTTACAGATGACACAAGAAGGTTTCGGTAATATACGTGGAGCGGTATCTAATTACTTAGCAACATTATAATGAGCATTATTAGCAATATCTGATAACGGGCTCCAAAAGAACCACTCGGGAGGGAGTGTTCCCCCCCACACAGGAAAAAGCACAATACGCCGCCAGACTGCCTCGAATTCTATTCATTCATTTATCCTTCCGTCACTCCGAATTGTAATCTGAACGCTCTAGAGCTGCGGTCTTCAAACTTGGCCCTTTTATGACTTGTGGACTTCAACTCCCAGAATTCCTCAGCCAGAAATGAGGCTGAGGAACTCTGGGAGTTGAAGTCCACAAGTCATAAAAGGGCCAAGTTTGAAGACCCCCCTGCTCTAGAGTCTAGAGCAGAGGTAGGCAACCTCGGCTCTTTTATGACTCATGGACTTCAACTCCCAGAATTCCTGAGCCAGCATAGCTGGCTCAGGAATTCTGGGAGTTGAAGTCCATGAGTCATAAAAGAGCCGAGGTTGCCTACTCCTGGTCTAGAGTCAGACGAGAATCATTCACGCCGAGCGCCGAGGAGCAGCAAATCTGCGAAGTCATGCTGGCACTGCAGCTCGAAACAATGGGCGGGAAGAGAGCGGGCAAAGGAGCCAACCGATAGGAGTATCGGCCTTGCGTCACTTCCATCGCGAGATTTCGGACGGTATAAGATCATGTAAATCGCGCTTCTTCCTCCCTAGCTCGTACTGGTCCAGTTAATTATTACGGAGTCCCGTCTTGATTCGCTTTAGGTAACCGCAGCTGGGTGAGAGCCGGGGTGGCGGGAGGTTCGTTTGTTAGCCGGGGCTGGATTTGTGGAACGGCTTCTCCCAAGCAAAGCGGGGGTGTGGGGAGGGGAAGGGAAAACGTAGTTTTCGGTGACGTTTAATTGCATATTGGAGGAGCAGGGTGAGACTTTTTGTAATGGAAGCAATGGGTTTAACTTCCATTGTTGAGTAGTTGGAAGGTTTTGCTGGCTTTCTCGCAGCAGCTGCCTAGTGGCTTAACATGGGCGGAGGCGGAAGAAGAAGAAAAATCTGGTTGAAAACAAGCGAAAACAGTTTACTGCACGGTGTGTGTGTGTGTGGGGGGGCACTGATTGCGCTGCGTCTCGGGTTATTAAATTAAGTTGCACTGCCAAGCCACTAAAGGTTTTTGCATTTCTTGTAACGATGTTGCGGTTGAATCGGCTGGAGGTTACAATGAGCTGTTTAAACGAGGAGACCGTTAAGACGAGTCTCCTTTGCAAGAGCCGCTCGGTGCTCTCTGGCTGGAGTTTCTTGGGGATTACTAGACATTTCGATCGAGATGGGCTTCCAGTTAAGACCCAGCGTGGTTTGTTTTAGTTCTAATCTGGCTTGTTTCACTTGCTGGGTATGTAACGTTTAAGCAATTCGGAGGTTAGCGCGATGTACACACATTCGTTCGGGCTTGCAGTTAATGGTAAAACGTGATAAAAGGCTGCATTCTTTACAAACTGATCGGAGAAAATGTCATTGAGCTCTTTGGAGTTTGAGAGAGAAATTTGCAACGGGATAGTGAAAGCAACTCATTAACTAACTTCCTCTTCAAGGGTTTCAATTTAGGATAATTACATAATGGAAACGAAATCTATTCCCCCCAGAGTAAGCCCCTCTGAACTTGGATTGTTTAAAGATTGCCTTTAAGATTTTTTAAAAACTTGCTGGCTTTAATATTCAGAATTGTTTCAGAATGCAATGGCTAGCTTGCACAGTGAACTTTGTAAAAAAAGCTGGTTATGCATTGGATTATGTCAGATTGTACACTTAATTTCCCAGGGTTTGGAATATTGGGAGTACTTACATATATTACATACATTTTCTTTCTTGGCTGATAGGGCCAGCACCTAGAATTATGGGGGTTCATTTTGGGTAAAGCTAATTTGCATTTAGTTGTGTTTTTTATATTTGGTACAGATTATGACTTGAATATATACATTTAATTGGTATTGTTAGGAGAATCTACAAATACTATTTGTCTACAATGTTTAGCTTTTTCTGGTTCTTAAAATCTGTGGTAAATAATATGCTAGAAGTTTGTGCTTGATTGGGGATTGGAAAATCTGTGGCTGCATAAACTTAGCAGAAGGGTGTACTGTATAAAGAATTTTAGGCCCAGTAGGATTTAAAATTCAATTTTAGGAATTGAGGCAGCTAGAATACTTGCTGGTTTCCTAGCATAGTCTAATCCTAGCTGATGGTTGATGTAGAAAAAAAAAATGCAGTCCTGTATTGAGAAAATCTGTATGAACAAAAGTATGTTGAACTGTAGTTTGGGTAATTGTTATAGGTGAATTCTAAAACTAATGATTGTTTAAAGGCTTAAGATCGTTTGTCTTTTTAGGCCATTAAATTTCAGTTTCTAAAATTTATGAAGTTCTGAATAGTTTGGCCAGCTGCACTATCAATCCTCTTTCAGGTGATAACAAAATATTTACTAATCATTTCTCTCTCTTAAGCTTCAGTCAGAATGTCGTCAGGAAATGCTTTCATTGGAAAACCAGCCCCAGACTTCAAGGCCACAGCAGTAATGCCAGATGGGCAATTCAAAGATATTAAACTTTCTGACTATAGAGGTAAGTCCAATAAAGCTTGTTGGATTGGAGGAGGTGGTGTTGTAGAACATTATGCAGATAAAAAGGATTCTGGTCCAAAACCCAGGGTCTTTTCTTCTGAAATATTCTGTTTAAGATTACAAAAACAGCTTGAGCATCTCACAAGTGATTTATACCAAAATGCATTATGCACACGAATGGAACAACATTAAAATTATAAGAAATGAGACCATATATTTAGGATGTTACTATAAATAAGTAGTTCGCTGCTTATAGAATTGTGGTCTAAAAGAACAGCTTTTGGGGGTAGGTGTGTATATGCAATCCTGAGATCCTGTTCAAAAGATAATTACATCTTCTGAACAGGATATGTTATAAAATAGGATGGTCTAAATTAGCCAGCTGAATATAACAGTAGTACACAGTTTGCATATAAGTAACATGAAGGAAGATAATTATAGCAATCAATTGGTTCTTTTGTTTTACACGCACACACACGCACGCACACACACTTTGTTACCTAGCCTGGTAAATGAGACATTCAGAAACCAACCCACAAGCTTCACCTATATGTATATATGTCTTTAATAATAATAAAAATTTGGAAGGAACCTTGGAGGTCATCTAGTCTAACCCCCTGCTCAGGCAGGAAACCCTATACCATTTCAGACAAATAGCTGTCCAGTCTCTCTCTCTCTCTCTCTCTCTCTCTCTCTCTCTCTGTCTCTCTCTCTGTCTCTCTCTCTCTCTCTCTCTCTCCCTCCCTCCCTCCCTCCCTCCCTCCCCTGATGTTTCCAGGAATCTGACACTTGAGGCTCATTGAATAAATCCAGAGTAAGTTATTTGGCAACATTGTGGCCCTCAGCACATTACTGTAGAAATATGGCTTTTGATTGTGTGTTTGGGGGGAGGGGGGCACTATATTGATAGCACCTACTTTAACTTATCATGACCTTAAGTAGTTACTACAGGTGATAGCCAACAGCTGAATTATGCTGGAAATACTGATACCGTATTTCCCCAAATATAAGCCTGGGTCCTATATTCATTTTGCTCCAAAAGACCCATTAGGGCTTATTTTCAGGTGATGTCTTATTTTTTGCCCTTCAAGCAGCAGGTAGAGATAGAGGCCCGCCAGACATGCCACATAGCCGCCTCTCTCTCCCCCCCCCCCATGACTCTACCTGCGGCTAGTGCCACCGAGGCGAGGCAGGGCCATGCCGCAGCCCCTGCACACTTGGCTTGCTAAATCTCTCTTCACTAAATTGATCACACTGGCTAAAATTCACCCAACAAACTAGCCACCAATCCCCTTGCTTGCTGCAAAGCCAGATTGGGAGCTCTTGGGTTGTTCCTTCCAGCACGTTTCAGAGCCAGTCCAAAAGCAAAGGGAATTGTTCTCACCCCACCCGGGCACTTCTGGGCTTTGTTTCCAAAGACCCTCTGCACAGGCTCCAGACAAACCAAGATCAGGGACTGAAAAAGCAGCAACTGGAGTGAAGGGCTGTTCAAAGGAGAAAGAAGAAGGAGAATGTGGGAGAAGCCACTCCCAAACAGGCGAGGCGAGGCAGGTGGTGGGACGAGACTGGTGCCATGCCATGGTCTCTGCATGCTTGGCCCCCGCCATCCAACCTCTTCCTCTTGCGAGCCCGGTGGCCCACCCGTGACAGCCCCAGCGAATGGGAAGGGCAGGGAGCCCCCCCATCCCGAAGAGGCAGTCGGGACTCCCTGCCCCACCCAAGCCCAGCCCCAGAGCTGCCCCACACAACCCAAGAGTGTCAGCGAAGCTCCTCCGGTAAATCAGGCCCTGTTGCCCACCCTGGTCCTGCCCCTTCTCCACCAGAGACCCCTGGATCCTCCCTAGCCCCACCTGGGCCCTCACAGGTGTCCCCCAATGCAAGTCACGTTGAGCTGGCCATGCCCCATGTCTCTCCCCCGGCAACCACAATGCTGGGGCTTATTTTTGGGGTAAAGCTTATATTACGAACATCCTGAAAAATCATGCTAGTTCTTATTTTCTGGCTGGGTTTTATTTTCAGGGAAACACGGTAGGTATGTAGCATAATTGGTTAATGAAGGAATAATACACTATCATTGTGCTAATATATCTGGTGCTTGATATTTTTGTGTTGAAACTTGCATGCTTTTAAAGATAGGTGCCTACTGTTTTGTAGAGTTGTACATGAAGTGCCCACAAATATGGCTGCTTAAGAAGAACTTTTGATAATTATATATCATTCTCAGTTTGTACCAGATATCTTTTGTGCTGTTTGGCAATGAGCAAATCTGCAGAGATCCCATAAAATTGCTCTAATATTTGAATTCTGGAATACGGGATTTAGAACTAGGAATGTGCAAAAGCATCCCATGCATGATTTTGGATGATCTGTGGCTGACTTAAAATGCATGTGTTTGAAAGTTTTGGTTCATATTCTGAATGAAATGAGGCAGTTTTGTTCTGGTTAATACATTCATATAGGGCAGAAATTGTTGTAGGGTAGTGAAAGTATAAGGGCAGAACAAAGGAGTTGAGTGACCACTGACTTTTCTTTCAGTCACCCCATGACAAATCCAAACAGCAGAACCTGTGGAGTGCAATGGTTTGTTTTGGTTTCAGAATGCTTTCCATTTTGTGCGCATCCGTGGTAATTATATCTTGCTGTAACTATACCGATTTGCGTATGAAAGAAATTCTTCCATGCTATTGACTGTCTTTTCAACTTTTTCCTAGGGAAATACGTTGTATTCTTCTTCTATCCACTTGATTTCACCTTTGTCTGCCCAACTGAAATTATTTCATTCAGTGACCGTTCTGATGAATTTAAGAAGATAAATTGTGAGGTGATTGGTGCTTCTGTTGATTCTCACTTTTGCCATCTAGCCTGGTAAGAATCTTTGGGTTTAGGGCTTTCGTACTGTCAAAGAAATTTTTTCCTAGAAAATAGAGACCTGTTTCTGTTCAAACCAAAACCTTTGAGGTTAGTGTGGTTTAACTTTGATGAACAGGTACAGGTTGGAAGATGGGTACAAATGAAATGGAACAACTGCCCTGAAGTGATTTCATCAGCAAGCTTTATATTTCTGATGTCACTTTATGTACTAAACAATTCATATGTAGTAGAGATGAAACCTAATTCCTGCTTAACAACTTGAGAAACTGATAGCTGAAAAAGAAGTGAATCTCTAGATAACTGTCACAAACTTGCTTATGCGGAGGTTTAAATATTTTTAGAACCCGTTAAAGCTTAGACTAAATCAGCGGCTCCCAACCTTTTCTATACCCGGTACCCCTAGAACACTTCTGATATATTCTCACACCGCTTACAAAAGTTCAAAATGGCAACGAATTATGCATATACACTATAATTTTGAAAACCTAAGTTTTCGCACCCCCTGGAGTGTCTCGCACCCCCCGGTTGGGAACCCCTTGACTAAATGAAGCCATTTTTTCCCCTTCCATCTCATAGTAGCTCTTTTAATGCTAAGGAGCTGTGAGTTTTTGTGGCAATTTATATTGCACAAGGACAGTTGGATTGCACCACCAAAAATTTT